>NW_027506572.1:0-75423 GCF_021521415.1 Bidens hawaiensis
TACGGGGGTAACGAATGTAACTCACAATAGAGCGAATAGCATATTTACATTAAAGTCCCTATATTATAAGACAATTACATTAACAAACTAATAAAGACCAAGACATACAAAATGTGTGTCAACAACTAGAGGTAAAAACATGACACTAAAGGTAAAAATAACTAGATGTGTTTTATACAACACAAATAACCAAACTATTTTTAACACCGAACTTAAAACCTATATAATCAACACACACGTTTCCATAATATAAACAGTTCAAACATTTTCATATTCCAAATATGTAAACAGTTCAAACGTTTGCCAAATATGTAAACAAGACCAAAACATAAACAGTCTACCATCCATAAAACTGTCAAAAACCGTTAACTATTAAAAGAAATAGTCATAACCATCAACAGTCATGCGAGATTTAACCTTTCCATGATTCTTTTAGGAGCTCTCTTGTCCAGATTCGCTTTCTCAGTCGCAGACAACGTGTTATTCCAACATATCTTGTAATAACATTTCTCTCATCACGTTTACATCGCTAAGCAGAATCTTAGTCACGTATTTCCTTCTTAGGTCTTCAAGCTCTTCCTTTTGTTTCCCTAACACCCGTCCACGTTTGTCAAGTTCTTTAGACCACAATCAACAGCCCACTCTTTAGTATTCCCACCTTTGAATGTCTCCATGTGTCTCATCACAAACACCCCGCAATCCACATAGTTGTATGTCGTCCTCCACGGTACATCGACCCGCGTTATCATTGCTGTTTTAAATTTCGAACCCCCTAGTGGTCTATTAAAGCCAAATACCCAGCCATTGTCTCTCGCTGAAAATCAATTATTCCAACATAAATTTATGTCTACAAAAAATATTACTTGATAGGAACATAAGAATAACATGCCATCTTTTCGGGCCACCCTCTGTATCTGCTTTTGAAAGACTCCCTTGTCCCCATGTTATCAATCATATGACTCTGGCACGTCTTCAAGTTGAAAGTCATCAGATAAAAGTGTTTACCGCTTATTATCGGTAATAACACCAACTCTACCCCTTGAATGCTTTTCAGCTTTTGAGCTTGAAGCATTTTATCCATCGCCTCAGCAAAATATTTGATTCTCGTGGACACGTCTTTCTCGTGATGATCCGGTAGCTGTTCATATACGTTTATTATATACTACAACTAATTATAATTATATTACATGAAGTGTCACTTACCAACATTAATGCTGAACAGTATACCCTATGCACCGAGTTGTGTTTCGCCTTATATCGATTCTTCATAATTCATCACGCTTGCCCATGCAGACATCACTGATACATGAACCCACACGTCCGGGCGCAAAGTCTCTAGAAAAACACGCCTAACACAAACACCTTCATTTGTGCTAAATACAACATCCCTATTTACACAACAAAAAAAAATAACAAAATTCATCACCGAAACTATAACTTTATAACTTACAACCACATAATAATTTATAGCAGTTAACACTTACCGGTGATCCCCATACGCGGCGAAAATATAATCTGCCATGCTACTTTCCCCCTAGATATTGCAGCTCCTAAACTCACCGAACGTTTAGCAAAAGGCGAGCAAAACGCTTCTAATAGGAACCTATGTCGTCGGGAACTTTGATCGTGTAACTGTAAATCTATACCTACTGTGTCATTACTTTCAAATACTACTTCCTTTCCCTTACTTACAGATCTTGGTGTTTCGTCAAACGTTTTCCGATCTGCCGATTGCACGTTCACTTCCGGTAAATTAAAAACCACCTTCAGATTTTTTGGTGTTGTCACAACTTGAGTAGATTCAGGCTTTCGAATGTTCGATTTCACTTCGTGGTTCGTTTCAACGTTAGACAAACCTTCATTCTTATTCACATCCACTTCCTTCTTACTGGTGTATTTACCCATAGTCGACTTTCACTATTCCTCAAGCTCTTTTTTCAACAGGCTACCTGAACACATGTCGTGTGCTTCTTCAAACTCACGGCATATATCTCCATACACGTTATCAAAATGTTGCATCAAGTCACTTATCCTTTCAGCCCGGTCTCATTATTTTAACACAATCAACAAAGCGAAAAACAAACAATTAGTCGACAACACATACATCCAACTTACCTAAGAGACAAAACCCGCAACTAGTACGTACCTCCTCCTCAGTTTGTGTCAGGATGTACAACGGATCTTTAAAATTTGCAACAGGCTCTTCAATTTCTAAAGACTCCACGACACCATCCACATATGCCACGTCATCATCCTTTTTCTTTTCAACCTCACACGCTTTCCTTTTCACGCCCGATTTTTTTTTCCTGATCACCATTTTCTTTAGCTCCTTTTTCGTAAACTTTTTCGCCACATTACCACCAACAATCTCCACCTTCTGTCTCTTTTCACTGTTTTCAACTTTTCCTAACGAGGCTTGATCACCCACTCGTTTGCTTTCCATTATATCTTGTAGTTTAAAAAGGTCATCGTCTGTAAAGATGTTCAATGGCAACAAAATTTTTCCCTTTTCCACCACACTTCCAAAGTGTTCATTTGCGTAAGCAAGCTGCGTTACACACAGTTACATTACTAAAATTAACTAATGAAAACTAATTTCAATATAAAAGACATAACGTACCGCAAGCACTGTCATTGATCCATTGTACTCCTTGTTTTCCTTCCATTTTCTACGGGTTCTTCTCAATGACGTCACCACGTATTCACACCAATTCATCTCCCTAACTGCGTCAATATCTTTAATTGATGGTATGGATCGTTGGTTCACCGTGTTATTACCCGTAATATCTCCCATATATGTCCCAAACACAAAGAGAAAGTTCATTTTGAAATGCCATCCACTATCAATTTGGTTTTTGGCATGCTCCATAAACTTTAGCGAGCACACTTTTGCTTTTGGGTCAGAGAACTGATTCCTCCACCTATTTACAACTTCACCTTCTATCCTTGGCTTATTTGTCTCTACTATCTCGACCTTTCCCCTAGATATTCCTAACAACCATTCCACCAGTTGAGGAGTTATTTTAACTTCTTTATCCCCCAAATTTAGGACACTACTGTCGGGGTTGTAGTTATTAACTAACCAGTAACCCAAACCCGTTGGTATGTTTGCTAAATTTATATCTAGGATACTACCAAAACCCATTTGCATTACCTTATTCCTTTGTTCATTTGACAACTTGTTAATGTATTCATGGAACAAACTTGCCCTAACCCTTGGTCTCATCTTTTCCCCGTCATACTTGTGAAACACACTATTTCTGTCCACCTTTCCTTTACTTCTTTGAAACAATTTAACAGGTGGATTTACGAAATCATCATCCGAATCACTTCTTGAACCTACTTATTTTAGATTACAAACACACTTAATCAACTTTGCATTTCTAACATCGTAATACAATTAACTAAACAACAACACTTACTTTTATAAAAAGGAACGACGACAGGTACATGCGGTTTTGAACCAACTTCTTTATCTAAAACAACAATTCAACACAGTCAATACACATATACCATGTTAACTTCCAAAGTGTTACCTTCTTACCTTTGTTACCTTCTTTACTTGTCCCCAAAATTCCCGCACTTGTGTTCTTTTCTAATATCGGGCTTCTACGAACTGATAGTATAACCACAAACACATCAGTCTTTTATTAACCCAAAAAATCATGCGTATCCAAACTACACTAAACGGTTCATTAACAACTAACTACCAAACAGAGCACTCACACAAACATATCATATCTAAACTAAAATAAACAAAGCGTTAAGCATAATAAACCAAACAGAACAATAACACATCACATTAATAAACTTTGCATTTCTTACCTTTGTTACCTTCTTCATCTGTCTCCAAAATTCCCGCACTTGTGTTTTTTTCTAATCTCGGGCTTCGCCGAACTGATAGTATAACCACAAACACATCAGTTTTTTATTAACCCAAAAAATCATTCGTATCCAAACTACACTAAACAGTTCATTAACAACCAACTACCAAACAGAGCACTCACACAAACATATCATATCTAAATTAAAATAAACAGAGCGTTAACCACAATAAACTAAACAGAACAGTAACACATCACATTAATAAACTTTGCATTTCTTACCTTTGTTACCTTCTTCATTTGTCTCCAAAATTCCCGCACTTGTGTTTTTTTCAAATCTTGGGCTTCTCCGAACTTATAGGATAACCACAAACACATCAGTTTTTTATTAACCCAAAAAATCATTATCCAAACTACACTAAATGGTTCATTAACAACAAACTACCAAACAGAGCACTCACACAAATATATCATATCCAAACTTAAATAAACAGAGCGTTAAACATAATAAGCTAAACAGAACAGTAACACATCACATTAGATATGAATCAAAACAGCTTCATATCGTCCCATATAACAAACCGAACAGTGTATCAAACTACAAAAACACACTTTTGGAATTTACGAGACTAAACAATAGCTTTAACAACAAACTTAACGTCTTGTTAACTATAACCCAACTTAATCACCCAACATAATAAACATTCATCATCTTTCTTTACATTCGCGACCCATAATAACACACCGAGTAACGAAAAACCCACTTAAATCTAAAAAATTGGTACTCATGTGTGACCCAACAACACAATCAGAACAGAGTAATCACACACTGATACAAATCGTTAACACACTAACCACGCCGTGACACACTACAAAACACAACTCAAAATCATAACGGAGTAACCATCACACACCAATATAAACCTACAAAACACATCGAAACACACATCACATGTTCAAACACAACTTCTTCGACCTTCAATTAAAAGAATCAAACCCTAGAAATTGGGGATAATCGACCGATGGAAAACACCTTGAATAATCACAACTATAGGCACACCTTGAAGATTATTAGAACCACCGGCGGCCTTCATTGGTGATTTGAGATCCATTGCCGTCGTCTGAGATGCAAAATCGAGAAACAATTGACTATGTGATTTCTGTCAGAATATAATTCAACTTTTAGAAGATATTAGAGAGAGAACAGCTATAATCAAATCATAGGCATAAAAGTAGGAGTTTCTAAACAAAAATACTTGCCGGTTTGCATGTCCAGCCATTATAAAAAGACTATACTACCCTTGCCACACTTAAATTATCAAATAACAAAAAAACAAACCGAGGAAATAACACACCTCAATTCCCAGCCACTAGATTACTCCATCCAACGCACCAGATCCCTTCCTACACTTCTTGGACACACCTCACTTCTTATTATAACTCCACCCTATATATATATATATATATATATATATATATATGTATGTATATATGTGTGTGTGTGTGTCATTACAGAACTCCTAAATTATATAAGAACCTTAAGGAACTCTTAATAACTAACGCTTTGGGGTATAGTTTTATCACATTTTAGACTTATATTTACGATTACAATTGTGAAAATTAGTTTTTACATATATCTATGTTTTTTACACATGTGTAAACTTGTGATTTATATATGTATTTAAATTTATTTTTTTTAAATATGGTAAAAATAGTCTCAAATAATGTTAATATATAAAAAAGTTAAGAAAATGTTTGGTTAATTATGAGTTCCTAAAAGTTTTTAATTTTTTTGAGTTCTAAAATAATACCAACCATATATATATAGTTTTTTAGGAAGAGTAGGAAGAACATAAAATTTGAAGTTAGAAACTATGTGAGCCTATATAGAGAATTATATAGCTTAAATCTTAAATCCAAGAAAACTGTTTGGTATTTTAAGAACTACTAATCTCAACCACTATATCTTATATTCAAGGGCCTAGATCTAATTATATTATTCCTAAAAAACTGTTTGTTTTTACTTTAACCCGCCCCTATAATATAACTAATCTATTAAAGCAAAACATATTTTTCACATGGTCTTAAATGTACCATTCACATGGAATACCAACTAATCAACTTCTGTTTATACATATTCCACCTAATTAACTAATTTTTTAAATATTATTCCTTCACTTTAATAAAATTTTAAATTAAATGATATAACAATTAATGAATTTAGTACTATTTAATATTTATTATTTAACTCAATTAAATCAATTATAACTTTTTTAAAATTATATTATTAACAGTTTCTAATTAACTCAATGTGGATGACATATTTGAAGGCTACGTGAAAAACATGTTTTGCTTTAAATATATATTATAATTGTTTCACATGCTATATACTTTATATTTGATTTCACATATAACGTGTATCAAATATACAAACATTTTTTTGTTGACATTATACCGTTTTTCAGTCCATATATATATTATAGATTTACAGTGAAATTAAAGTAAAGTCAAGATACGGATATTTGGGCAATTTTGGATGGACCACCACGGGAAAGATACGGATGGAAAGAGAGAGACAATAATTGGGAGTTTGTTTATTTTGAGTTGTCGGGGTCATCTAATTAGTTGCTCAAAACAGTTGAAACACTATTTCAACCTCAATAATAATACAACTATTCCTAATCTCACACGCATTAATTATATGAAAATTTTTCAAAATAGTCTTTTTAGAGAGAAAAGTCCTAAAATAATCATTTTTTTCTGATAATTTTCAAGAACTTGAACTTTGGAGACACATTGGGAAAAGATGAACATTATGAGGGAGCAGGCCAAATATTTAAAGAAATGTAAGAAGCTGACCAAATATGGGATAATATTGAAGATAAAGTCCAAATTATTTTAAAATATTGAAGGAAAAGTTCAAATTTTTTCTACTTTTTTTTTTTCAAAATACAGTCTCCCAAGACTGTTTTATTATGTTTCCTACCTGGCTCGTACGTATTTTCAAATTCTAGGAAAAAGAACTTTTTAAAATTCGTCTTGGGAGACGCATTTCAGAGGCATTTGTTCTTAGGAGACGAGATTTTTGTGTTTCCTTACTTGTGCGTCCAGATCGTATAATTTTATAGGGTATTTTGTTCTTCATCAATCATTAAATATACATATACATACATACATGCATATATATATATGTATATATGTATATGTACGTATACATACATACATAGATAGATATATATATATATACATACATATATATGTATGTTTGTATAAGTGTGTGCGTGTAACATGAAGGATGAAAGAAAAAGAAGATTATTTTGAACAAATACAAAAATCTCGTTTCCTAAGAACAAATACCTCTTAAATGCGTCTCTCAAGACGAATTTTGAAAAGATCTTTTTCCTAGAATTTGAAAATATGTATGGGCCAGGTAGGTAACATAATAAAACAGTCTTGGGAGACGATATTTTGAGAAGAAAAGTTTATAAATAATTTAAACTTTTCCTTTAACATTTTAAAATAATTTAGACTTTAACTTAAATATTATCCCTTATTTGATCTGCTCCTTACATTTCTTTAAATTTTTTACATGCTTTCTCATAATATTTATCTTTTCCCAATGTGTCTCCCAAGTTCAAATTTTTGAAAATTATCATAAAGAAAAGGCTATCTGGGGAATTCTCTCTTTAAAAGGGGCTATTTTGGAAATTTTCCCTTAACTATATAGTCAATAAAAATAGGTTTTTTTTATACTAAATTCTTTCATTTTATTAAAAGTCTAAATTTTTTTAAACGGTAAATTTGTGTTATTGGTATCTTAATGGTGGGATAAAACCTAGTGACCATAAGGTCCTGGGTTCGAATCTCACAAGAGGGAGTTTTCCTCAAATGAGTTTCCTCCTGAATTGGTGACTTGATGGTGGATATGATCGTGTGGTACTGCTGGTGGCACGATGATACTCCAGTGATCCGTGAGTGATCCAAATTAGTCGTTCAAAAAAAATCAGGGAGACTAAACCAATCTCTTTAATCTCTTTGTGTTTTTTTTATCTAGATAACGCAATAATTAATTTCGACAATTATCTATACTCACTATTGATTAAATTGATATGATTAATAATATTATACCCGATTGGAGGCTGCGTATAATTATAAAAGCAACTATATTTGACTTTGCATTTATAGGTAAAGAAATAGTGTCTCGGTCAAATAAATGATTCTTCTAAAGTTGAACTCAACTAAAGTTTGTTGGTTCTAATTTAATAATGATGTTATCAATTAAATAATTCAGATGCAACGCAACATGTTAAGACGACACTAGCAATGTGATTGTGGTATCAGGCGACACTTCGTATTGTCGGCCTAGAGCATGCCAACACTAAAAGTGTTCTTATATGCTTAGGGGACATTAGAAGTGTCGCCATGGTATTTGACGACACTAGCTAGTGTCTGTCCACCAATATGCGACGGTTCATGGTTCTTCAATAAGTGATATTATAGCTTGGAAAACAAGGCTTAGGGGGGCTATAAATAGTGAATTAGATGTATGGTTGAGTGTAATTTGAGAAGGTTATTATCAATTAAACGAACTAGATGAATAGCGACACAAAAAATGTTCATGTCTGCCTAGGCGTCATTAGAATGTCGCCATTTTTGGAGAACAAAACTTATGGGCTACAAATAGGAAATTGAATGTCATCTGTAATGTTGTTGCTGGGAGCCAATACTCGACGAGGAGCTCACCCGAGGTGGGTCTATGTTTTGTATTTATATCTTTGTGATTGTTTGTTTGGTTTTACAAAAAACCTGTCTCTACCCATTTCTATTAAAAGTGAGGTCGGAATCAGGGTCAAATCCTCGTCTTGGTTTAATGAGTTTATTCTCAAAGACGGTTTATCGAATACTTAACGCGGAGGGATAAAAGTTACTTATATGTTGGATGATGGCTCCAAGGCTTTTAAGATTTACCATTTCCTAGTTTGTGACCAATTCATTAGCGATTGGCCTAACGCCATCCTATTCCGTCTTCTTAAGCTCCACTTTGATCACTCTCTAGTTATCCTCATTACCTCCAACTTTTCAAGTTCTTTAATTCCTAGCTCCTAAACACGATATTAATACAATTATCGATTTGATTGCCACAACTCCATCAAATCTCTCCCTTTTAATGAATAAAAGATGGCCTCTAGCTAGATAGCCAGGCTAAGGCTTCTGTTGATCAAACAGGGCCTTCGCTTTAACAACACGTCGGGACTCCGATATTCTGGATAGTTGAACAACGTCTACTGATAAGAAATTGAGAACATCGTATCAGTACGACTATCAAGAGGATTCGCGGCATGTCAAACCCTGGTAAGGTTCTTCGCTTTGAATTAAACAACATGTTCCACCGCTTGGGCGGCCTCCCGTCAATTCCTTTGAGTTTCATCTTGCGAACCTACTCCCCAGGCTGGATACTTAACGCGTTAGCTAAAGCACTGCACGGGTCGATACGCACAGCGCCTAGTATCCATTGTTTAAGACTAGGAAAACTAGGGTATCTAATCCATTTGCTCCTCTAGCTTTTGTCTCTCAGTGTCAGTGTCAGCCGATCTCTATGCATTTCACCGTTCCACCAGAAATTCCCTCTGCCCCTACCTCCAGCTTGGTAATTTTCACCGTCTGTCCAGAGTTAAGCCCTGAGATTTGACGGCGGACTTAAAAAGCCATCTACAGATGCTTTACGCCCAATCATTCCGGATAACGCTTGCATCCTCTGTATTACTGCGACTGCTGGCACATAGTTAGCCGATGCTTATTCCCCAGATACCGTCATTGCTTCTTCTCCGGGAAAAGAAGTTCACTACCCAAGAGAACTGTCAAAAATCAAAGAAAAAATTGAATTCTCAAGCATGTTATTTTTAGGCTATCCTATGACCCTTGGGAGATGGCTACATATAACAATGGATGTACTGGTATTCGTTGGACTCATTTCGACTTCTAATCAGTATCATTATATAAGTGTCGAGTTCTTACATGTCTAAGAAAATATCTCTTCGTGCAGACAGTCTGTGGCGCCTCTAACAGACAGTAATGGCCCGTGAAAATTTAGGGTAATTTGCAGATTTACAAAACAGAGACACTTAATTGAAATTAAGCCAAAGTTAGAGCCCATGGTTAAAAGTGTAGACATGAACAGATATAGCACACCATCCCTGGCCTCGATATCAAATGATGTGGTAGAACGTGAAAATTCACTCAGTAAAGACCCAAAATTTCAAACAGGTATATCTCGAGCAAGGAAATGAGTTAAGATAGCCATAGTATATGAATATGGGGTTTCTTAGCGAGCAAAATCCAATAATGGGGCTTTCTGATCGTCATCATAAAGCTTAACGGCACAACAAGAATGGATAAGAACGAAACGACACACTAACATGTGTAGCATGACACATCAAATGGTGCCGCGTCGTTACCGTTTCCATGACGGTCAGCCATGCCAAAATTTTGACACGTATCACTAGAAATTGGCATGTGTACACTGAGTTTCAATGATAGGCGGTAGTGGACCACCAATGAAACTCTTAAAGGCCCGCCAAGGGTCCGTGGCCAGCCTATAAATGGCAGGCTTGAAAATTTAGTTGATCCATTCATAAAATCTCTCGCTTTCTCTATCCTCTCTCTCTCTCTCTTTCTCTCTCTCTCTCTCTCTCTTACTTTCTTCATATGAAATCTTGAACCATGAGCCTCTTCTCGAAGCGCCGCTCTACTATCAAGAAACCCGACCCCGACGACTAGCTTAACTTGAAGGTTCTAACCCATTGTCAAAGCCATAGCCTTACCTTGTAGCTGATTACTAGGCTTGTTTACGGTAAAGTTTATAAGCTTATGTGCTTACTTATTATCTTAGCTAAGACCTTAGGCGGGGATATAATATAAAATTTATTGAAAGTATAAACTATCTGAATTAATTTTAATGCAAGTGTTTTAACAAATAAACATTTCTTTATGATGAAAAAATGTCTTTTAAGAAAACGTTAGGACTGATAAAACAGGGGACTAAAATATGAATTGTTATAATAGTCTATTATAAACATAAAGCACATTATTTACAACTATGGTTTTGATAAAATAAACATTTCTTCATAATGAGGAACGACTGATAAACAAAGATAGGGTAATGCAGAAAGATAGGTTGTTGGTGCATAAATGTCAGTAGTTCATATGTCTAGTGTCTGTAATCGAGTCTGTAATATCGTTTATGTATTTGTTTGTATACAGCGAAGTTGTTGACAAGTTCGCCTAGGCGAACTTGTTAACCAAGCGAAGTTGTTCACAAGTTCGCCTAGGCGAACTTGTTGAACGAGCGAAGTTATGGACAACTTCGCCTGAGGCGAAGTTGTCGTGTATTTATATAGGGTACGGCTGATCGTTTTAGAGTTAGTTCGTGTGGTTAATTTACGTGTAATTCAGTGAGTCAAGTGACGTGAGGTCGAGAGTCTGTAAGTATCACGTGTTGAGTTATTAATATAACGTGTGTTTGTTCGTATCGTGTTTGTGTGTTTGTGTTCTACGTCCGTAACGATCTACACAGGGATTCCGCACCTGTGTATATCGGAATATCTCGTGTGATCCGTCTAGGGAACCTACAATTGGTATCAGAGCATTTGCTCGATTGTGTGGTTCGGGATATTCACGCGGGTGTAGAATTTGTCCCGTTTCGACTATTCACGGGATGAGCTGTAAGGGCGACGAGCTCAGGACGAAGAAGAGAAATGACCGAGACGATGATCCCAATGCATCGAAAGATGCAGGTGGTGAGCTGCCAAGAACTTCTCAAGCTCTTGGTACTTCCACAGCTGAGGGGGAGTCTGCCGACGCGGCTGGTGGTTCTGGTGGTGATGATGTGGTGTTGGTGGATGATGACGTGATTGATGCGTTGAGGGAACTTGACGATGATATGTTCAGTGACGATGTGTTGTTTGATGAGGATGTGCTGCCGTGTGAGGAGATTGAGAAGATCGGTGAGCAGATTGAGATTGAGAGTGAGATTGAGGAAGGAGAGATAGTAGTAGAAGACGTTGAACACGAGATCCCTGATGTTGAGAAAGCCGACATGGGTACTGAGATGGATGAGACTGAGTGGGAGGAGCAGCCTAGGTGGAAGGAAGGCTGTGCTCATTGGTTTATTAAGACCAAGAAGCCTGCTGTTCCAGCCATGTTCAAGAAGAGTTATAACATCAAAGGCTATGCTGAGTCGAAGAAGGGAATTATCTGTTGGATATATGATGAACAGATAAAGTTGTTTGTGGTGAAGCGTTATGATGGTATTCAATACTTCAAAAGAACCCTGAGATCTCTCAATACGTTGCCGGAATGTGAGGTGAAGGATTTGGCCAGGTTGGGCCTGATAAATAGAAGTGACGACAACATGGCAAGAGTGATTGGGAAGATCGTGTGGAAAGAAAGCGTAAAAGAGAAGAAGTTTGAATTATTAAAGCCACAGAAGGGAAAGCTCGTGGAGGATACAGAAAGGGGAATGAGAGCAGATGGCAAGCCATGGATGGTGATGAAGTACAAACCGATCCGATGCATCAAGGAGGTTCCTATGAAGACTATGCCTCAAGATGTGTTGAAGAATCTTAAATGGTGGTATGTTGATTGCCAGACTGCTGAAGCCGTGATGGAAGACGAAGACGAACAAGAAGTGCTGAGGGTGTATGATCCAATGCATCTTGTTAACTTATCGAAAGCTGATCTGCAAGTGTTGAATGAAATGAAGATATTCTATATTCCTGCTTGGAAGGATGAAGCAAGGAAATATCAGCGAGTAGTCACGGTGTGTGTTAGAGAAGGAGTGCACGCGTGAAGATACAGGATTACGAGACAAGAGCTGAAAGATCAAAGATATGAAGCTACTGCCAAGGGGGAGTCTGTTGGTGCATAAATGTCAGTAGTTCATATGTCTAATGTCTGTAATCGAGTCTGTAATATTGTTTATGTAGTTGTTTGTTTAAAGCGAAGTTGTTGACAAGTTCGCTTAAGCGAACTTGTTAACCAAGCGAAGTTGTTGACAAGTTCGCCTAGGCGAACTTGTTGAACGAGCGAAGTTATGGACAACTTCGCCTGAGGCGAAGTTGTCGTGTATTTATATAGGGTACGGCTGATTGTTTTAGTGGTAAGTTCGAGAGGTTAAGTTACGTGTAATTCAGTGAGTCAAGTGACGTGAGGTCGAGAGTCTGTAAGTATCACGTGTTGAGTTATTAATATAACGTGTGTTTGTTCGTATCGTGTTTGTGTGTTTGTGTTCTACGTCCGTAACGATCTACACAGGGATTCCGCACCTGTGTATATCGGAATATCTCGTGTGATCCGTCTAGGGAACCTACAATTGGTATCAGAGCATTTTCTCGATTGTGTGGTTCGGGATATTCACGCGGGTGTAGAATTTGTCCCGTTTCGACTATTCACGGAACGAGTTTTTGGTGTTTTTGCTCATTCTAGCCTCCTACCAGTGTGTTCAAGCCTTTAAACCGTCAAAAACGTCGTTAAAATCCGATTTTCAGATCTGCAGAAAGTTTAAGTTCGTCAGGCGAAGTTGCTGTTCATCAGGCGAAGTTGCCGTCAGGATACGTAGGGTTTCAGCGAAGATATAAGGAGAAGCGAAGTTATTTACAACTTCGCCTACCTCCTCAACTTCGCCTTACTCAGCGAAGTTCTCATCAAGTTCGCCTAGCTCAGCGAAGTTTTCTTCAAGTTCGCCTACTTTCTAAGTTCGCTTACCCTAAGCGAAGTTATTCTCAACTTCGCCCAGTCACGCGAATTTAAGAAGGATCCAGCGAAGTTATTACTTAAGCGAAGTTATCATTAACTTCGCCTACAGTACTGTTCAGAGGAAATTTTTTTAACTTCGCCTTTTCAGAATTTTTCGGGTTTCTTAGTCTTCATGAAGGATGTCGTCGATCAACATTTCGGAGCTTGTAAAGATGGAAGTTGAAGCGGGGTCAGCTACAAAGGCCCCAAGGTTGCTGAAGGGAACCGATTTTGTCGCGTGGAAGGATCGGTTCATACAATACGTTAAGTACCAGGATGCGAAGATGTGGGTATGCATCCAAGATGGATATATTCCACCAGTCATGGAGTATGAGGGTCGAGACCAAATCAAGAAATACAGTAAAATGGAAGATGAGGAGAAAAAGATGTATGAAGCCGAAAGCAAGGCTCATGCTGCAATCACAATGGCTCTTCCACAGGAGATCCTCCATACGTTCAGAAAATATACATCAGCTAGAGAGCTTTGGGAAGCTCTTGAGAACAGATTTGAAGGAAATGTAGGTATTCGGGCTTCAAAGATAAAGTTGCTCAAAACCCAATTTTCAGTCTTTAAGTACTTAAAGAACGAATCTCTTGATGATATTATCACTCGATATTATCATCTAATGACTGAATTGAGTAACTACTCCATTTCCTACCGAGAAGAAGAGATTGTGGAAAAGCTTCTCGATGCCCTCCCACCAAAATGGGAGATGTATACTGTGCTGATGAGGGAAGACAAGGACTTCCCTACTTATGATCTTGAAACCGCTGTCAACAAGCTCAGAACTTTTGAGCTTAATATGGTAAGAAAAGAAACATCTATGGATCAGGTTCAAGATCCAGGCATGTACGGTGCTAAAGTAAACTCCAATACAAGTTCAAAGACTGATTCTGCCGCCTACTACTCGAAGGGTGAGTCGGGTGCCAATTCTTCACAGGAGGGGCATGTGTTAGTAAACTCAAATGGGGATGTTTGCTTTGTTGCGGGTGGATCAAGTGGTACTCAACAGACAGCAAGCAAGAGTAGTGGATCTTCAAGTTCCTCAAGCAATAATTACTCTAAGATGCCAATGAGCGTCAAATCTGCTGAAGAGCAGTTTGGCCTCTATGCTTCGTTTATTGCTTCATATGAAAACTATATTCAAGGAAAGGTTGTTGATCCAGCGATGCTGGATGAAGACTATGACCAGATCGATGCTGATGATCTGGAGGAAATGGATTTACAATGGCAGATGGCCATGATAGTGAGGAGAGTGAAGAAGTTTATGAGAAAGACGGGGAGAAAGTTTGTTGGTGGCAGGCCAGGGTTCGACAAGTCTAAGGTGAGGTGCTATAACTGTCAACAAAACGGGCACTTTGCCAAAGAGTGCAGAAACGAGCGAGTTGAACGTGGTCATGGCCGGTCTGCACAGCACACCGGGAGTAGTAAAGAAGTCAATGCCATGATGTCCAGAGAAGCAGGTGAATACAACTGGAACCTGCATTCGAATGAAACTAGTGAACAGGCAAATATGGCTAAGGTTGAGAATGAAGAATGTGAGAAGATTACCGGAGAAGAGAAAGCTACTGGTAAGGAAAAAGCTTTCATGGCAGATAACAAGGATCAACTCTCCGAGGTAAGTTCTAAATCTATTTGTACTAAATGTGAGAATTTGTCTGAGCAACTTGCTACCATAACTGATCAGTATGTTCGTTTAGATGCTGAATTTAAAACTCTTAAAGAAGATCATCACTTTATGAAAGCAAGAGAAAACAGTTACAAAGTTAAAATAAAAGCGTGTGAAAAAGATGTTAAAAGCTTAAAAACAAAACTTGCTGAAAAAATTGAAGTAATTGATCTAAGTTATGAGGTTTTAGAAGAAAAGACTAAACTGATTGCTGAACGAGAAAAGCAGATTGCTGACCACCAGGTGAAAGTGGTGGAACTGAACCGAAAACTTGAGCAGTTCAGAAATTCCTCAGCTATTCTTGATCACCTTGTTAGTGATCAAGGTACCTCTGCGAAGAGGGGAGGAATTGGTTATCACGAGGTTCCACCACCCTATAACCACAACTACACTTTTAACCCTAGTGTTCAGAAATCTGTTGATTTTGAAGTTCCTCAGACAGTTCCAATCAAGGTTACGAGTAAAGAACCAAGTGTTAGTAGTGGCGAAACGAGTTCGCCTGTTTCAAGTGAGAAAATTTCTGTTACGAGTCCGGTCTCATCAGATTCGGATAAGTTGTCCGAATCGGGTAAGACAAAAGAGAAGGTAGTGTTACCCACTGGTGGAGAAAAAGATAAAACTTATAAAAAGAGTACTCCACACAATCCGTACGTCCCACCTTATGTGAGACGAACGGCCAGTGACACAGCCTCAACATCCAAAACAACCTTTGAAAAGAAAATGGAGTATAGGTGTTGTTTTATGTGTAATAAGTTAGGACATCTTGTTGCAGATTGCCCTCTGACGCCGAAATTCAGAGGTGTGAGGCCTATTAGAACTGAGCGTAAGCCTAATGGTAATTTTAATACTGCTAAAAATGAAAACCCTTCAAAGTTCCGAAATGTAACAAATTCAGGTTTTCACAGAAACAAACCTCAGTTTAACAATGCTAATAACCAAACCACAAGATATAATACTGTCAATACACATAGGTTTGGAAGGCCTCACACTCAATTTCCAAGGAGATTTCCTAATAGGACTGACATGAATTATCCGGATGCTAACTTTGGAAAGCAGAAGTACGGGATATATAGATCCAAGACCAATTGGTCTTGGGTCCCTAGATTCTAATCCTTTGCTTTATTGTGCAGGAACAGTTGAACAGGGCTGCCCACAGTCTTTGGATTGTAGATAGCGGCTGTTCCCGGCACATGACGGGTAACAAATACTTGTTGCACGACTTAAAACCTGTTCAAGGAGCGAGAGTTAGCTTTGCCGGTGAAAGTGGAGGCAGAATTACTGGTAAAGGAACGGTGTCCAATGGAAAAATAACTCTTGAGAATGTGAACTTTGTAGAAGAGTTGAAGCACAATCTGCTGAGTGTGTCGCAGATTTGTGACAAGGAGTACACTGTTCATTTCACGAAGAATGAGGCGATCGTGTTGAAGCCTGGTTTTCAGATACCAGACGAGTGGATAGTGATGAAAGCTCCACGTGATACAAATACTTATGTGATGGATATGAGGTCTACTGAAATGGCCACGGAAGAATCATGTTTAATGAAGAAAGCAAGCGAATCGGAATCCGAACTATGGCACAGGAGGATGGGGCACATTCATCTTCGGAAGATGAACCACATTGTCAGGAATGGACTTGTGATGGGCGTTCCCTTGAAAAGTTTTAACTTTGAAGACAAATGTATTGCATGCAAGAAGGGAAAGCAACACAAGAAATCCCATCTCACCAAGAAGGTCAACTCTATTGCCAGTACTCTAGAACTGCTTCACATGGATCTCTTCGGTCCCGTGAATGTAAAAAGTCTAGGAGGTACTTCTTACTGCTTGGTGATCACTGATGACTACTCGCGATATTCGTGGGTATATTTTCTGAAATCGAAAAATGAGACGGCTCAAATGGTGAAGAATTTGATTACCAAAGTTGAGAACGTCATGGGTAAAACAGTGAAGTTCATCAGGAGTGACAATGGAACGGAGTTCAAGAATTTTGAAATGGAGATCTTCTGTCTTCGGAAAGGAATTGAACATCAATACAGCGCTCCGTATACTCCGCAACAGAATGGAGTGGCTGAAAGGAAGAACCGAACTTTAATTGAAGGAGCCAGAACTATGCTGGCAGATTCGAAGCTTCCTGTGATGTTCTGGGCTGAAGCAGTTGCTACAGCCTGCTATGTTCTGAATAGAGTGTTAACCGTTAAGAGACTTGGTAAAACGTGTTACGAGCTTATGCATGGAAGGAAGCCCAACTTGAGTGGTCTTGAACCATTCGGGTCCCCTTGTTCGATCTTGAAGACAAATTCTAAATTTGGCGAAGTAGCCGATGAAGGAATATTAGTCGGTTATGTTGTTGGTACTCCCAACAGACGTGTCTTCAATACTTCGACTTGCAAGGTGGAGGTGGTGTGTAACACCGACATCACAAGTTACCAACCGCCAAAACCAAGCAATGGACCTGCTGAGCTTTTCGACTATGTTAAGCTTTTTAAGTCGTTTAACATACCGGATTTGGAAATTTCTGAAGAAGAAGAAAGAGCTGCGACGAAGATGATACTTGATGAGGAAGAAAATCTATTGCAAAGACAGCTGATTGATAAATGTCAACCTTCATCATCAAACACTATCGGTACCCCTGCTGCCTCAACTGAAGAAGAATTTATCAATCCTTTTCACTCTCAGCCAGAAACAACCATTGACGATATCTCTTCTAATTTGGAAGATAATTTGCATGTCGGTTCTGTTCCGACCACGAGAATTCATAAAGATCACCCTTTGGATAATGTGATTGGTGATGTGTCCTCAGGTGTACAAACGAGAAGTAGCTTGAATGAACACACCTGTGTTTATACAAGCATTAAGGAGACAGGAATAATCAATGAATGCCTGTATACCTGCTTTATAAGCCATATTGAACCGAAGAATTATCAAATGGCTTTAAAGGACAGCTCGTGGGTCGAGGCCATGCAAGAAGAGTTGGCTCAATTCGAGAAGATGGAAGTTTGGACTTTGGTTGAAAAACCAAAGAATGTGCATGCGATAGGCACAAAATGGGTGTTTAAGTGCAAGAGAGATGATAAGGGGATTATTATAAGAAACCAGGCGAGGCTAGTCGTTAAAGGTTTTAATCAACAAGAGGGGATTGATTATAACGAAGTGTTCGCTCCTGTCGCCAGGTTGGAAGCCATAAGATTGTTTTTAGCGTTTGCTGCTTATGAAAAGATGAAGGTGTTTCAGCTAGATGTGAAGAGTGCGTTTTTGAATGGGAAATGAAATTATTTTTCAAGTCTGTTACTTCGTAAGAAGTTCGTTAGCTATGTTTAACGGAAAATTGATCCAACCTTGGAAAATGATAGATATACTAACTTTATGTGCTTAACTAGTGAAGTTATTAGGCTTAAAAGGCTTTAGGACAGTCATTGTATGTCAAGGTAACTTTTTATGGTGCGTAAAAGTAGACGTGATACAAACTAAATCTACTTGATTTTACGTGGAAACTCCTTAAGAGTTTTGCATGTCTTCATATATATCTTTCCGAATGATAGGCAGAAAAGCGATTACCCAGTCATACACGAGCCCATGTGTGTTCTGATTCCCGTGAAGATAGCGTCTCAAGATACTGCAGTGATCCAGATTCGGGACTTGCAGTTAATTTCTACTTTGAAGTCTATGTTTATTCGAAAAAAAAAATATATATATATATATATATATATATATATATATATATATATATATATATATATATTTGGAGTTATTGAAACATTTTAGAGATGACAAAATATAAAGACTTTTCAATCTTAGAGTAAGAAGAAGAACGGGAACCAGAAGAAGAGTACTTACAACTTAATCAGACACTATGGGTCGAAGTCAATTCGGGGTGACTTGGGGAAAGCCAAATACGCTTTGAGGACAGATAGGAGGCATCAATATTTCTGAGTTGTTGCCCACTTAAATTTTGAGACTTAATCGAACCTAACTCGTATCACAGAAACGATGAAAACCACTTTAAGTTATACCTGCTTACAACCTGTCTCTATATGTCATAATACAGCTAAACACGGATCTATGTGACAGTCACGAAATTAGTATGATTCCTATTCGGATCTTTTCTAAAACGTGGTAGTCCCTAACTAGACTGAAATTTGATCCCTTATACTTTAAACTTTTAAAAGTTTTTGTACTTAGATAGTTTTATGATTTTTTAACTGGTTACTTAGAATTGATCATGTCATTTATTTCTTAAAGGGAAGTTTTAAAGAGTTAATTGAAAAATGTTCAAATTATAAGGTTAAATTTTGTAAATATATAGGCGATGTTGTTGACCAGGCGAAGTTGTGGATAACTTCGCCTAGGCGAAGTTATCCGTAACTTCGCCTGTATAACAGATCCCCTATATAAAGAATACTTAGAGTCAAACTGTTCATTATTCAGCGAACTTATAACCACCGATTTTCACAGCGAACTTAGTGATTTTCCAGCGAACTTGTTGTTTATTTCGATTCCGAGTTATTTTTCCCAGATTTCATTAAGTTCAAGGTTCGAGATGTCGATATATCATGTATTCTATGTTCATTCATGCTTATGAGGGGTCGTTTGGACCGATTTCGAAACCTCGGACCATCGGAATTTAAAAACCGATTTTCAAATCTTGTTTTTACGTGTTAAGAACTATTCTGATCGTCTAGATAACTTTAAAACCATGTTATTCGGAGTCCTTAATCGTCTAAACTAGCCGAAACATCGGATTTTGAATTTTGAATTATCCTTACTGTCGCCGATTCAGATTCAGGCGAAGTTAGGGTTTAGGCGAAGTTATCCGTAACTTCGCCTGAAGCTTAAGTTCGCCTGAGGCGATGTTGTGATGAGGCGAAGTTAACATTAACTTCGCCTAGGTCATTTTTACTTAATATTAATTAGACGAACTTAAAGCTGAAGCGAAGTTATTCCCAACTTCGCCTCAACTTTAACTTCGCCTATACAGAGTTTATCACAACTTCGCTCATGGTAACCAGCGAACTTGTGTTATTCATTAACGTTTATCTAACTTGGTTAGTTTGTTGCAGATATGGCTACGGTAGCTGGTGCTGGAGGTGCAGGAGGAGACGATGGTGATAACCAACGTCAATTTTTCCCGGGTCACAATATGTAAATAACCCTTGACCCGGAGGCGAGCGGTGTGGACGATTACCGCGAGATCATAACTTTCCTCCTACGCTCGAGGATTTTTCATGCTATCACGAACACTCTGCCGATATCTCTACCAAATATCGAAGACTTTTGGCAGACGGTAGAATACGACTGTCGTGTTGAGCCCCCGGTCATGCGAGCAACTGTGAACAATCAGCAAGTTCAGTTCAATTCTGAACAGATACGGGTGGCTTTACGATTCGGTGAAGAGACTAGGGATGACCCTACAGAGTTTGTGGCTCCGTTCCGTGATGGAGCGTTTCTCCGAATGGGCTACTCTGGTCCATTAGGTGATACCCAGAGGAGGAAGGGTTTCCTTCTAGATCAGTGGCGCTTCCTCATGCACGTTATGATAGTTTGCATGTCTGGGAGGAAGGCGGGCACTGACGGTATGGGTGCGACCATGCAGTCTGCAATGACTGCACTGACTTACAATAAACGCTACAGTTTCAGTCAGATGGTCTTTTATGAGATAGACAGACAGAGGAGGGCGATGTCTCGGGAGCGGTTCATTATGTACCCACGTTTCATCCAGATGATATTGAACCATGTGGCTCCGAATCTACCTCAGAGACGACCGATAAGATACGTGGAATCTGTGAGCAAACGTATCTTTGCTCAATGCCGCACTTCGAGTGCGATGAGCAACCCTGAACGTCGTCCAAGGCATACTCCACTTTTTGGGTTTTTAATCAACCCAGAGTATGTTCCTGCTGGTGGGGACGAGTTCAGAGATCCTCAACCGCGACAGGCAAGAGCAACTCAAGCTGTTCCTGCTCCTGTTGTGCCTGTTGTGTCGGCTGCAGAGGATATAGATCTTGATGCTGTTTTTGGAGGTCAAGGTTATTTTGATATGGATCAAGTTGAAGAGGTGCAGGTCTCTGCTGCACAGGGTTCGGGTGTGAGTGCTACTAGAGCAGCTACATCGATGGCTGACTCAGATTTGGATGAGATCATGAATGAGGGGAGACGGTTGATGGTGTCTCGAGAGAGAACTTTTGGGAAGAGAAAGAGAACGGAGGATGATGATGAGTCAGAAGAGGAAGAAGATATACATAAGCTGATAAGAAGATCAAGACGGGAAAGGACAGGTGCTGGCCGCACTGTCTGGTGGTACGTTTTGCTCCGGCCGCACTGTCTGGTATGTCTATCGTTCCTTCTTCTGTACAGGTTACAAGTACAAGCGCTGCGGATGTTCCCGTGGTGGCTACATCATCTGCTGGCATTCCATCTACCACTACCATTCAGACGTCGCCTCCGGAGATTGTGTCTCTACCACCTCCAACGCTTACTCAGTCGGTGGTAGCTGCACGATTTGTAGAGTCAACAGTCGTCACTACTGCAGGGTTATCAGGTATGGTACCACCTGCGGTTACGCCTGCTTCTGATGTCTCGCCTACGCCTATGTCAGACTCAGAGAGAATAGCTTCACTAGAGCGGATCGTGGCAGAGCAATCGATAAAATCATGCATTTATTAGTAATTAATTGTTTTTAATTTAGTTTATGATTTTATAACTTTCAAATATGCCAAATAGCCCTTATAAACTCTTAAAATCGCTTAAGAATACATTTTTGGAACTTCAGGGACTAAAAATACCAAAAATCAAAAGCTGATAAAAACCAGTCCTTCGCGTAGCGTGAAGGAGGAAGCCTATATCCTTCACGCGGTGCAAAGCAGGCCCAGATCGCTAAGTTTGTTTTCATTCTCGTGTAATGCTAAATCTTTCCCAAAACGACCCTAAATCACGAAAATTGAGCTACAAGTTAAATATGCTATTATGAAGTGTCTAGGTTCAATCTTTGTGTTTCCATCAAGATTTTGGAGATCATAAGACCTGATTTTGTCATCAAAATATTATTCGTTTACCTAAACAAGTTGATTTCTTGTTCTACAAGTTGTACCTCTGCCTATATAATCAAACCACACTTCCCTAAACCATAATAATACCTCTCTCAGCCGTCACCCTCTTAAAACATACGATTCCACCTCCCTTTTTGTTATTTTACTCAAGATTGTTGTTGTTTGTGTTGACTTTCAAGCATTCTTAACATTTGACTCCGTTTTCTCATTGATTTAAGCATTATTCGGGTAAGTTCTCTTCTGTAAAGTTGTTCATTATTACTCATTAGTCAATAACCCTCAATCCATTTATGAGATTGAGGGGAATTGACAGGTCAATTTGACTCTAACCCGTTTAAGGGCATATTGTTCAGCAACTTTGACCAGTCGATTTCTAACACTTCTAGTCGGAACCGACTTTCGGTTCAGAAGACTTTCATTTTTATTTCAAGATTTTAAGGCCTTTTGACCAAAACCCGAATTCCGACTCACTGCTCGAATTCTGGTCAGTACCAGCTCGCTTAAAAGTTAAATATCTCATAACCAGAGTTCTAGACGTCCGTTTGGATCGATTCTAGAGGCTATGTTCTCGTTTTTAACTATAGTTATTTATCTCAAAGTTTCAAGTCTATTCGGTTTATCTCAGAAGAAGCGTTAAAGAATGATTCGCTTACTTTAGTATCTTTTATTCTTATTTCTTGCGCACTCGCCTAAGCAATAAGGTGAGATATCATTCCCCTTTTATTTTCCTGTTTTCAAACGTTTTGGGGATATATGCGTATTTAGTTCATATTTTCATATTATATGTATACACACAAACTAGCAAACGTAAATATTGTATGTATTCAATTAAATGCTAATTGCTATTTGCTTAACTGTTTACTCTATCGCATTCGGAGAGGTCCATCATAATCACATTAAGTTGATCATACATTGTCTTAGTAGACAAAGCTCAATTCGCATGGTGATGGTCAACCGACACTCACATTTGTATGCTGGTCATAGTAGCCAATGCCTAATTCACAAGGTAACGGTCAACTAACACCATTATTTGCTCATGGTTTGATTGATTTAACTCACATTATTTTAGTTTGCTCATTTATCATTTGTTATATATTATTATCATTAGTGTCAAAAGTGGTGGTTATCTCACTCAACATGTGTTGTTGACAAATCTATTTTGTACGCATATGTAGGTTATTAGTTGATGTGAAGCTAAGGTGAAGAACACATAGAGAGATTTTAGACATTAAAAATAAAGAGTATTTAAATGTTATTTTGTTTTGATTATTATTGTTATGTTAGAACTGCACATATTTGAGATTTGAAATAAATAAATTAAATAGATATTGTCATATTTTATAATGTATGATAGTACCTTGTGAGTTGTGAACCACGGTTTGCACCCCGTCATTTTCGCCTTATGTTGGGGTGTGACAGATTCGTATCAAAGCCAAAGGTTATAAGATAAGTGGTTAGAAATGTCCTAGGAATATGGTTAGGACCCTATACGTTCCTACTTGATTTCCTTATGTGCTTATTATTATGTGTTTATAGCTTTCTTAAATTATTTGTTTATTTTTTATTTTAATTATTATGCGCACACAAATTTCGAGGCTATACCTCACCTTCAAAATATTTTTAAATTCTTTTATTTTATAGTAGATTGCTTTTATTTTAGGAAATTCCTTAAGAATTCCTTTGTTTATTTTTTTTACTCCCGTACCTTAAAACATAGGAGTATGACATGTTCTGTAGTAACCGTAAGGGGGAGAGAACTATGAGTCGGGCCTTGGAAAAATGGTTCCGAGAACCCAGGTAAGACGCTATTCCTTACCTGGAGGATAATCTGACTAAAGTACTGGATCCTATAGGCCAAAGCAGAGCAAACGCCATACGACCGGAACTTTAAGTGGTCAACATGGCCGGTTAAACGGTTACACTCCTTATTATAAAAGTCAAATTCACGGTGGTTCGTGGCTAAATTCGGTAAAATCTTCCAATATTTTATTATTATTATTGTTTTAAATGTTTAGTTGTGTGAAAAATCCATGTAAATTCATGGGCACTTTAACTATCCATTTCTCAACCCGTTTTGATTTGATATTTTGTTAGAATGTATCACCCGTGGTGGTTCACGAGATACTCCAACTGCTCTATTTGGATCCGTTAATTCGATATTTAGTTGGGTCAGTTAAAATGCCGTGTAACGCTCATGGTCCGACCAATTGATTGTTTTGATAATTCGTTATTTATTTGGGTCAGTTAAAATGCCATGTGACGCTCATGGGCCGACCAACTTAATTGCTTCATAACTCGTTGTTTTAATCGGGCCATCTAAATTGCCATGGAACGCTCATTGGAGGCCCAAGTCACAAATTATGTTGCGTTATTTAGTTGGGCCATTCAAATTGCTATGGAAAGCTCATGGGAGGCCAACTCATTGGATATGTTTCGTTACTTAATTTGGGTTCTCAAGCTACCATGATGTAACGCCCGTTAATTTTCGGTTCAAGGATTCAAAGCTTGTAAAGTATGTATATTTCTCGGGATTAACCGACATTCCTCGGAAACCTTCTCGTTATCCTGGTACAATAAATCATTTAAATTTTCCTCCAAGTTGCTATATCCTTCCAACTCTAGGGACTAAAGTGGAACATTTTAGGTTATAACACAAAACCCTAGCCTCCCCCCCCCCCCCCCCCTCCCACCTGCGATCGGCACAAGGTACAGCCCCCCACCCACGATTTTTCTTTTTTGCAGCAAAGGTTTGAGCATAAAACTTCAATTGAAGGTTAGTACTTCGTCCCTACAAGTCTTTTACACCTTAATCGGTCATAATAAACCGCTTATTGATCGTTAAATCACGTGTTGTAAGCTCACCGGGTGGTTGTCAATTCTAACCTTTTCGGGATTGTTTTGTTTGAGACTTTTGCCCCAAAATCTTCCTAGGTATGTCTAGTATATCATACTTAAAAATCATGTCCATTGGTATTAGTTTGATTGGTCAACTAGTTGTAGTTTGAAAGATAGTTTTCGGTTGGCTAGAATGGTAGATTGTTGCATTTAACGCGAGGGATGAAGTAAGTGATGACCAATTCAGTTCGGATAGCTTCTATTTAATATACGGGCTATTGGAAAATGATTTTTATAAGTATTGGGGCTGAATTGGTTGTCGGTTACTCAAACGGGTCGGTACAACGCGTATTTGCGTTTATTGAATAATTGGTGCGTTGTACTTGCGAGTTACCGACCCATTTGACTCGTGTAGCGTCGTGTGGACTTGTTGGCTGTGAATTTATCATATTGGATCCACACGGGGCTGAGTTGGATGTTAATTGCCTAAACGACTCTAAAACGCGCGTGTTAGTATCACCTAGTGCTTCCGGGAGTAATTTGGGAATTCTTTACTCCCGAGAGTATCTATGGGTCGTGTTGGTAAACTTAAGGTCACGGGGGTTGTTATGAGTGGGTTTGATGAGGTCGAGGCGTTAGGTAACTCGAACCATGTTAGAACGTCTCGTAGGATAAACGAGTCCTTTCGATGTCGTTAGTAATGTTTGTATGTAAACCGACAGGCGTTTGAGTTTTGGGGATACTTAGGGGTTCTCTAGCTTGTGGTGAAATCGTGCCTTGTGTCAGGTGAGTTCATGATGCCCCTTTTACTCTTTTTAAATTTTTGGGCTAGCATGCACACCTAAGTGATTTTGCTTGATGAATCGTTTAAATTATTTTGTATGGGCTTACTTGTGTAGAGTAGGCCTTGGGATGATATTATTGTATGTTTGTATGTATGTTTATACATATATTATTGTACGGCCAATAATTGGCGATGTTTATTAGTCGTTATCGACTAAGGATGTTTACGTATGCCTACTTTGTGTTTGCATATGTTGGATGAGATGTTACGTGTTTGGGTTGTACGTGTGCTTGACCATGATGTTATTACTTGGATGATATATATATATATATATAGGGATATAAATTTAAGGATGTTTATATATATATATATATATATATAAGTGTGATTATTTATTGACGATGATGGCCTAACTGTTGTATCCCATTTATTTTAAAACTCTTAGAATGATTATTATGATTATTATTATTTTAGATGTCAATTATTAAAACTTGAATTCACTCAGCTCAAGCTTACTTTGTGTGCATGTTAGTGTGAGTTTCAGGTTAGAAGGAGGATGTGTTTCCGCTTGGACGTGCACGAAGCTACTTGGACGGTGGAGGGCATACTTAATCGGAAGTTTAAATGATGAACATTTTTCTTTTAAAGTTTTAATAAATACATTGAAGTTTGGTTTTGGGCATAATTCCCGGGTTTCGGGAACTTGTTTTTAATAATTATTATTTTCCGCTGAATTATACTCTAAATTGGATATTTTAGTGGAATGAACTATGTTTGAGTTTAAGTATTTTTGTAAGTATTTTGTATGAATACCAACTGTAGGATTCCCTGGATTCAGGGTCTTACAAGTTGGTATCAGAGCCATGGTTCGAGGGATCTGAGCATCCCCGAATGCTTGGACTCGAACTGTAAAGGGAAAGACTAGTATGCCCACCGCGAATAGCTGCACGCCAAGAGGTAACTTTAAATTGTTTAGTCATTCCTTTGAATTTTAAAGTTTCCAGTATGTGATTAACTGTTTAAGTGTTAGATCGAATGCTAATGTGGTTAGGGACAGGGGGGTGATTAGGACGGGCGGGTAAAGTAAACGACTAATTACACCTGATCAACGTTATTAGCAGTTTACCCTTACCTTACATGTTCTAAATGCCACTTGTACTTGACCGTGATAAAATTCTGTCTTCGTAGGGATAAGTCATGGTTAATACTAGTGCAGCTAAGGTGGTTCGAGTGTTCGTGGCCGTGGTCGTAAGCCACGTGTTGAAGCTGAGAGTGAAATTCCTACTCCCCAGCAAGAGGAAACCCCGATTCATGAGGAGGGGGATAACCCCGCCTTAGATCCTGCTATGCGCGCGGCTATCGTGGATGAGGTTTACCAGGTGCTCCATAGCGCCACTCCCAAGATCGTTACTAAGGCCGTTAGGGCCATGGAGGAGTCTTTGGTTGGAAAGAGTTCGGATAAGGAAAGGAAGGGTAAGGAGACGCAGGTCGAGGAGGAGGAGGAGGAGGTGTATGTGCCGAGTGGGGATGAAGACGATATACAGACTATTAGTGTATCTACCTGGGGTTGTTCGTATGGAGACTTGTAGAAGTGTGACCCTCCTTCTTTCGATGGTACTAAGGATGCGTTGGCAGCACATCAGTGGGTGAGGGAGATGGAGGCCGTTCTGAGAATTAGTAAATGTAAGGGGGATGACACGGTGACTTATGCTACTTCCTCGTTTCGTTCCTAGGCACTGTGTTGGTGGGATAATCTAGCACAGGCTATGGGTGATCGTTTGATTAGGACGGTGACATGGGATGAGTTGAAAAAATTGGTTCTTGATCAGTTTTGTCCTCTACATGAACTGGATAAGATTGAACATAAATTCTTGACCTTGGAGGCGGGTAGTATGACGCATCGGGAGTATACCACAAAGTTTAATAAGACGGCTCGATTATGTCCTAATCTGGTTATTCCCGAAGCTAAGAGGATTAAGAAGTATGTGAAGGGTCTTCCGGTGGATGTTCGTAGGGGTGTGGTGACCACCGACATGAGCTCGTTTCACTCGGTGGTTACCCTAGCAGGCACATTGTATGATCAGAGGGAGAAGTTACCTCTGACCGAGACTAGGAAGACATGGAACTCAAATTCGTACGGTAAGCGTCCCGGGGGGAGCAATTTTAATTCATCTGAGAAGAGAGTAAAGACTGAGACATCATAATTTAATAGGGATGCGGCGGTTAGTAATTGCAAGAAGTGCGGGAAACCGCACAAGGGGGAATGTAAGATTGGGTCTGGCTCTTGTTTTCGATGTAATAAGGGTTAGACACCCCCATTTCGAGTGTCCAACGTTGACTTGTTTCCCCTGTAAGGGTGCCGGCCACTTGGCATCAAACTGTCCTACCAGCAAGGCGGGGGGTCCGGTCAGGTGATGTTCGGGTATTTTGTATATATATTAGTGTTTTAATTATGTAGTTTTGTTTAGTATATTGTTAGAACTTTGGTACTTCATACGTGCTTTTGTATTTCAGGCTAGAAAATGAGTTACGGGACCCATAATATATGAATTTTGGGTTTCTCTATGAGAGGAATCCAAATATGAGGTTATCTTCCATTGCGTAGCGCGATGGAATGGTCATATGGCCATCGCGCTACGCGATGGTCCCCAGAATCGTGAAAGTTAAGGTTTTTTCATATATTACGTTTTGACGACCCTAAACGGGATAATTCACCTCACAGGCGATTTTCAGAGCAACAAGGAGAGCCACCATCACTTCCAATCATCTCCAAGCATCATACATGTCCTACCAGATCATAACCGAAGCCCGAGAGATGCCGATGCGCGGCTAGATCCTTCAAGTCATACCCGGGATGTAGAGTATTGTATATTTCAGTTTTTCTCATGTATTAAGAACGAATTGATTGTAACTATCGTTGATGTTAATCTATGAGTATTGATGTCTAGTATGATTGTGCACAACGTCAGTTTAGGTTTATTCCATCAGAACGATTAGTGTGCCAGTTGCTATGATAATTGCTTTTAGGATTGTTTTGACCTATTAATTGCAAGAAAGCATACGTTTGCCCTTAGTTGAGTCACACTGGCAGGGACCGTTTGATAACCAGTGCCGTTAGCGAGCATGGATGCCTAAGGTTTAACCGGTTAGTCAGTCTGTAGTTGGCACAGGATAGTTTATCTGTTAAGTTGCATGAGTTTGCTGTTAGGTTATGTACTTGGATTCCCAGGTGTGATTTGCTTTGTCTTATTGATTGAATACTTGATTACTTGTTCATTTACTATAAAACCAAACTGTTAGCTAGTGTGATCAGCACTTTACTTGAACTACTTCATAATGTTAGGAATCAGTTTCACTGCACACTGACCACATACTCCTCGTGGTTCGACACCCTACTTACCTTAGCTTGCTTAGGTGTTAGGAACACTGAATTAATAGTTTTTTACTATATTTTTCAGCTATTTGCAGGTCTATCGGTGATGGTACATATGATCAGGATGAGGTTCGGTTGCGGTTGTTCCAGTTTTCACTAAAAGACAAAGCCAAACACTGGTTCAACTCACTACCGATGCACTGCATAGAGAACTGGGGTGAGATGCAGCAAGTGTTCCTTAACGAGTATTATTCACAGTCGAAGACCATCGAGGCCCAAATGGAGATTAGACACTTTTCACAGTTACCGGGTGAGTTGTTTCATGAGGCTTTTACTCGTTACAAGGAAATGATAAGGAAGTGTCCGCACCATCAGATCGAGTTGTGGGAATTGGTTAAGTCTTTTGTAGACGGGTTGACATATGAAGACAAAAGACATTTAAAAGCTTCGTGTAATAGTCAGTTGTTGAATCAACCCGAGTAAGATGATTGGGAATTTTTGGAATTTATGTGTGAAGATTCCAAGGCAGAGGCAGCTGCAGACCAAAGGCGAAAACACGAGGTCACCCCGTCGGTTAAATCAGCCTCGAGCGAGTTAGACAGAATTGCTGAGTTAGAACGTGAACTTGCGGGTTATCGAAAAAAGAAAAAGAAAGAGGTTGGTAAAGTCGGGGTGAAATTCCCAGTTTGTGCAGATTGTGGCGAGTTGGGGCACAAGACAGAAAATTGCCCCGGGTTTGATGATGATGACGAGTACCCCGACGAGGAGGAAGTCAGTTACGCATACGGGGATTCTAAGGGTCAAGGGTTCAATTCAAATACATATCACCCGGGCCTAAGGAATCACCCGAATTTCAGATACGGGAGTGCGTCGAGTCAGTCAAACCCGAACTTTCAGGGATCCAGTCAGAATCAACAGCAGAACAGCTACCGCCAGGGCGGTTATCAGCAGGGTTTGAACAGTCAGAGTGATAGTCGTGGTTATAACAGAGACGGTTACCGGGGTAACAGTTCGTCGGGTAATCAGAATCAGGACCAGCAGAAGGGTAGTTCAGGAAATTCAGACGAGTCAATACATTCAAAACTCGATGCGTTGTTGAAGCTTGTGTCAGATAATCAGAAGGAAACGCAGAGACAGTTCGAGTTAAGGGATAAGTCTTCAGAGGTAATGTCAAAGTAGATTGGTCAGCTCGCAGCAGACGTGGCGAGATTTTAGAAGAATGCGAGCCAGTTACCGAGTGACACTACAGTAAACCCGCAACATGCTAGTTCAAGCTCTAAGAAAGGTAATAGTGTGCACATCAACGCGGTAAGTCTTGTACCTCATTTTGAAATTACCTGTGTTGAAGTTGAGTCACCACCGCAGTTTGTTGAGGTGGTGGTAAATGATGTTAGTGATGAGAATGAATGTGTTGGTCAAAATGAATTGGTTTTCCAAACTGAAGTGAAATTAAAAACAGATGAATCAACTTTTTGTGAAATACTTGTGAAAAATGTTTAAATGCCAAATTGACCAACACGTGAGATGAGGAGGTGGAGGATAATACCACTTCAAGTAAACTCCAAGACCTGGGAGTGCTATTTTTATCGATTCAAATTGGTGATTTTAAAACTGATCGGGCACTTCTAGATCTTGGAGCTTGTGTTAGTGTCATGCCCGGAAGTTTATATGATCCGTATGAGTTTGGCACGTTAGAAAGTGTAAACACCACCGTGGTGTTGGCGAATCAAACTCATTAACAAGCCCGGGGCAAGGTCACTAATGTAATGGTTCAAGTGGATGAATTTAGTTACCTAGTTGACTTCCTTGTACTTGATTATGCTAAGGGTAATATTAAACAATCTGAAGTCATACTGGGTAGGCCATTCCTTGCAACAGCACATACGGTAATTGATTGTGCTGAGGGATTTTTGGGCATTAAGTGCGGGAACTGTGTTAAACGGTTATTATTGTTGGTCTCGGTCTGCCCAAGACACATATTATTATTGATGTGGCTAGTACGTTATAATCCAAGTCGGGTCATACCCAATAACAAGCTAGACAAACACCAATTATATTTGTTTATTTATGATGTGATCATAGTAAATAAATATTGACACTTATGTTATTTGGAAAGGGTTTCTAAATACAATAAACTTGTGAAATGAATAAATCATATGGATGATTTATACTTTTAGAGAGAGCATTCCATAGTGTTATTTAAGATGGTTATGTAACAATATGTGAATAATGTTATCTAGCATGTTGCCCATATTGTGTTATCTTTATAACACAATGTAACTATTTTTATAACACAAAATATATACGTATATATAAGTTATATATGGAAGGTTTGAAAATAATAATAATAAAAAAAGAAAGGAAGGGTTAGCTTATTATTATTTCAAAAGATAGTGGCAACATGCAAGGACTCTCATTGGACCTTTGGGTGGTGCTTTGAAAGACCACAAGACTCTCCCTTTCACATGACATAATTTCACAAGTATCACAAAATCTTTCTCCTCTCTTTTCTCTCTACATTTTCGGCCAAAATTGGAGCCAAGGGAAGGAAGAAGATTTTGAACAAAATCCTAGCTAAACCAAGGGTGTTTGACAAGAGCTTGGGGTATACAAGCTTGAGGAACTCTGTAGGTTCCTGGACGGATCGTACACGGGATATCGCTAACAACGCAGGTGCGGAATCCCTGCGCAGGTAGTTACGAGTGTAGAGATAGAATCACACGAGCAATAAATCAAACACGTTATATTGATAACCGAACACGTGACTCACGGTCACTATTACAGAAGATGACACGTAACAATACGAAACACACTGAAACAAACCCTAAAACGACCAACACAAACTGTTTCGTCTGAAACAGTTTATATACACGACAACTTCGCCATAGGCGAAGTTGTCAATAACTTCGCTGATTCAACAAGTTCGCCATAGCGAACTTGTTGACAACTTCGCGCATTACAAAACAAACATAAACAAAACATAATTACATTACAGACTTGATTACAAATGCTAGACTATGAACTACTGACATACATGTACCAACAGACTCCCCCTTGGCAGTAGCTTCATATCTTGATCTTCAAATCTTGAGTCTTGTAATCTTCACCTCTACGCGTGCGCCCCTTCTCTCACACATACCGACACTACCCTTTGATATTTCCTAGCTTGATCCTTCCAAGCAGGAATGTAGAAGATCTTCTTCTCGTTGAGCACTTTCAAATCAGCCTTCGATAGATTAACAAGATGCATCGGGTCGTACACCCGAAGTACTTCTTGTTCATCCTCATCTTCCATTACCGCCTCAGCTGTCTCACAATCCACGTACCACCATTTTAAATCTTTTAGGACGTTCTTGGGCATAACTTTCATCGGTACTTCTTTCAAATGACGGACTGGTTTATACTTCATTACCATCCAAGGTTTGCCGTCAGCCCTCATTCCACGATCTTTGTCTTCTATCAACTTTCCTTTTTGAGGCTTTAGCAGTTCAAACTTTTTGTCTTTAATGGCTTCTTTCCAGACGATCTTCCCAATGATTCTTGCCATATCATCATTACTTCTATTGATCAGCCCCAATCTCGCTAAATCTCTCACCTCACATTCTGGTAAGGAATTCAGAGATCTCAACAATCTCTTAAAGTACTGAATGCCGTCGTACCGTTTGATCACAAATAGTTTCAGCTCTTTGTCGTACAACCAGCATATGATTCCTTTCTTTGACTCTGCATAGCCCTTTATATTATAAGTCTTTCTGAACATCGTTGGCACTGCAGGCTTCTTGGTTTTAACAAACCACTGAGCACAGCCTTCTTTCCAGTTCGGCTGCTCCTCCCATACTGTATCTTCTATCACGCTCTCATCCTCCAATTCTGATCTCTCAACAGCTGGAATCTCATGTTCCACTGAATCATCTACAATCTCACCTTCTTCTAATACATCTTCCACATTAATCTGTTCTCCAATCCTCTCAATCTCATCCATAGGCAACACGTCATCATCATCCATCAACTTATCGTCCTCCTCCTCATCCAACTCCTTCAACGCATCAATAACGTCTTCAACATCAGCGTCGTCATCCACAACTACAACATCATCACCAGCTGCATTTGTAGACTCCCCCTCAGTTGTGGAGGCTCCAAGAGCCTGAGAGGTTCTTGGCAGCTCATCACCTGCACCTGAAGGTGCATTGGGATCATCGTCATGATCTTCTCGTCTTTTCGTTCTCAACTCATCGCCCCTACACGTCTTCTCCCCCTGAGATGCCAAGTAATCCTTGAAGGCATCTATTATTCGTCCATGTTCAAGCAGGAGGGCAGCTTGTAGTCGATTGGATTCCACTAGGCGGTCAATAGTCTTTGACTGTTCAGCAACAATCCGCTCTAGCGAAAGAATCCTCTCGGTATCTGAAGTAGGCAATGGAGTTGGTGGAACATCAGCAGAAGTGACCGCAGGTGGTACACTTGGTAACCCTGCAGTAGAAGTGATTGTCGACTCCACAAACCGTGCAACTACCACCGGTGGATTAAGCGGTTGAGGTGGTAGGGACACAATTGTTGGTGCCGACGTCTCGATCGCCGTAACCTGTGCAGTAGTAGGAATAAGAGACATACCAGATAAGGCAGGTGGAGCAAAACGTACTAGTCTTGAAGATTCTCCAGCTCCCGAACCTATCCCTCTCTGTTCTCTTCTTGATCGTCTTAGCACAATCTGTACTGCCTCCTCTTCATCCACTTCATCCTCATCCTCCTCCACAGTTCTCGGCCTCTTTCCCGTAGTCCGTTCACGAGACACCATAAGTCTTCTTGCCTCAGCAAACGTCTCGTCTAGATCAGAGTCAGCTACCGAAGTAGCTGCTCTGGTAACATCCATAAACTGAGGACCCGAGACATCCATATCAAACAAACCATGTCCACTAAAAGCAGCATCTAGATCAACGTTTTCAGCAGTGGACACAGCCTGAGATATAGTAGCTGGCACAGCAGCAGAAGATACAACAGGCGCAGCCGATACAGCATGAGGTGCTGCCGCCTGATGTGGTTGCGGATCCCTGAACTCGTCCCCTCCTGCAGGAACATACTCCGGGTTAATGAGATACCCGAAAAGTGGAGTATGCCTGGGACGCCGCTCAGGGTTGCTACGAGTGCTCGACGTTCTGCACTGAGCCAAGATACGTTTTGTTACGCACTCAACGTATCTGATAGGGCGTCTTTGCGGTATAGACGGAGCGACATGATTAATAATCATTTGTAGAAACCGAGGATACATAATAAAACGCTCGCGCGCCGTCGCCCGTCTCTGACGATCAATCTCGTAAAAGATTAGCTGACTAAAAGAATATCTGCGGTTGTAAGTCAGCGCAATCATAGCCGATTGCATCGTCGCACCCATTCCGTCTGTTCCTGCCTTTCTGCCGGACATGCATACTATCAACACATGCATCAAAAAGCGCCATTGATCCAGCAGAAAGCCTTTCCTCCTCTGCGAGTCCCCCAGCGGACCCGAATAACCCATCCTTAAGTAAGCTCCGTCACGGAAAGGAGCTACGAATTCCGTTGGGTCGTCTCTCGTTTCATCACCGAACTGCAGAGCCAACCGTATGTCTTCCGAGGAAAACTGTATGTCTTGACCATTGACAGTTGCTCGCATCACTGGAGGCTCAGGTCTGCAATCATAATACACCGTCTGCCAGAAATCTTGAATGTTGGGCAGAGATATGGGTAGTGTATTAGTGATCGCGTGAAAAACTCGTGATCGTTGGAGAAATGTGATAATCTCCCTATAGTCTTCAACGCCTCGTGCGTCTGGATCCAAAGTGATGTATTGGTTATGGGCTGGGAAGAATTGTCGTTGCTCATCACCATCATCACCTCCAGTACCTCCAACAGCAGCCATATCTGCACAAAACAAATCAAGTTAGAGACCATATAATCATCTCACAAGTTCGCTGTGTACCATATGCGAAGTTGTGATGTACAGGCGAATTTAAAGGTGAGGCGAAGTTGGGAACAACTTCGCTTCATCTGTAAGTTCGTCTAAAAACTTATAAAAAATTTGAAATAGGCGAAGTTGTGTTCAAGGCGAAGTTATGGATAACTTCGCCATAGGCGAAATTAAGCTTCAAGCGAAGTTGTGGATAACTTCGCTGAAGGCGAACTTAAGCCACTGGCGAAGTTGAGAATAACTTCGCGTAAACCTTAACTTCGCCTGAATCTGAAACGGCGACTGTTCAGATTCAAACAAGGTTTATCCGATGTTTCGGACCGATTTAACGATCTAACAATGAAGTCCAACATATTTCAATGGTGTTAGGATGAAAAGGTCGTCCATGAACACGTAACGTGAGGTCGGAAAACTTGGTTTCTAAGGTTCGACGACCCGAGGTATCGAACCGGGTAAAACTATAACGAGAAAGATAGGATGATATTGACTACACATACCACGAGTATAGTAGAAACTAGGAACACAAGATCGAAATCGAAAGCGAAGAATAAGATCCGGATGTATTGGTTATTCGAACAAGTTCGCCGGTAATTTGAAAAAAGTGATATAGTTACTGTTTACAATCCCTTATATAGGGCAGAGTTGGTTCAGGCGAAGTTACTCTTAACTTCGCCAAGGCGAAGTTAAGCACAACTTCGCCGAATTCAACAACTTCGCCCGTAATTTTCAAAATCAGCCCTTTAAGTTTGAATAATCCTGAATTTAACCTTATCAATTACCAAAAAGAGTTAAACAAATATGATCAAGACCTAGTAACCAACAATAAAATAATATAACTACAACAAAAAAAAAACTTAGAAAAATTTTAACGAAATAAGGGATCAAATTTCAGTCTAGTCAGGGACCACTACGTTTTAGAAAAGATCCTAACAGGAATCATACTAACGATGTGACTGTCACTTAGATCCGTGTTTGGCTGTATTATGACATAGAGACACAGGTTGTAAGCATGTAAATAACGTAAATGGTTTTCATCGTTTCTGTGATACGGATTAAGGTTCAGTTAAGCTCAAAAATTTAAGTTGGCAACATCTCAGAGATAATGATGTCTTCTATCTATTCTCAAAGCGTATTTGGCTATACCCAAGTCACCCCGAATTGACTTCGACCCATAATGTCTGATTATCTTGTAGATACACTATGTCTGCCTCCCGTTTTCTTCTAACTCCAGACTTGAGAAATTTATATACACGTATATATATATATATATATATATATTTTTTTTTTTTTTTTTTTTTTAAATCAAAAATGTTATCGACTTGGGAGTACTAAATCACTGCAAGTCCCGAATCTGGATCACTGCAGTATCTTGAAATGCTTTCTTCACGGGAATCAGAACACTCACGGGCTCGTGTATGACTGGGTAGTCGCTTTTCTGCCTATCCTTCGAAAAGATATGTATGAAGACATACAAAACTCTTAAGGAGTTTCCACGTAAATTCGAGTAAATTTAAGTGAGTATCACATACACTTTTACGCACCATAAAAATTACCATGACATACAATGACTGTTCTAAAGCCTTTTAAGCCTAATAACTTCACTAGTTAAGCACACACAATCAATATATATATCATTTTCCAAGGTTGGATCAATTTTCTGTTAAACACAGCATAGAACTTCATACGAAGTAACAGACTTGAACATTAATTTCATTTCCTTAAAAAATTTTGATTTCAATCGCCCCGATAACGTCAAAGTCGTCAGGTAAACGGCTATCCTGAAGATCCAATGGATCAACTGGACCGACCACATACAAGTATGTGTCCTTCTTACTAAGAATGACCGACTAATTTTCAGCAACTGAAAGAACACACGTCATAACTGCCCCGGTCACTTTCAGTCTTCCGGTTAATGGCTATCCTCATTCTCTAAGTTGAAACGAGGACCAAAACATATCCTAGGATATGTCCATCAAACTGAGGTAACCGACTAATTTTAAGCAAAAATGACCCATGTTTTTTTTTTTTTTTTTTTTTTTTTTTTTTTTTTTTTAAATCAAAGACATGGTTACTCGGGATTGATCATCCCGTTTAGCTCAATTAGGTTTTGAAATCTGGATTTATCAAACGCTTTTGTAAACAAGTCAGCAAAATTTTCAAGTGTATCAACTTTTTCGATCTTTATCAGTTTCTTCTCAGCACAATCCCGTATGAAGTGATGGCGAATGTCAATATGCTTAGTTTTACTGTGCTTCACGGGATTGTTAATTACTGAGATGGCGGCAGTGTTATCAATTAAAATAGGAGTAAGTAAGAAATTCAGACCATAGTCGCGCAATTGTTGCTGAATCCACAAAACCTGAGAGCAGCAGTTGGATGCTGCCATGTATTCAGCTTCGCATGTTGAAATTGCAACTGATGTCTGTTTCTTGCACTGCCAGGAAACTAATCTTCCTCCAAGAAACTGACAGCCTCCTGTTGTTGACTTCCGACTCTGATTACAGCCACCATAATCAGAATCTGTATACGCCACCAGTTCAACGTCTCCTCCCTTTGGGTACCACAACCCTAGTTTCGGCTTGCCCTTAAGATACCGCAAAATCCTCTTCACACCTTTCATGTGAGATTCCTTTGGGTTTGCCTGAAAACGAGCACAAAGACAAACAGAAAACATTATATCGGGCCTAGAAGCAGTTAAATACATTAATGAACCTATTATCGCCCGATACAGAGTAGGGTCCACATCTGCGTCACCATCTGATTCAGCGCCCAATTTGTGATTGACGCAGATTGGGGTGTCATATGGAGAACTGTCCTCCATCTTGAATCTCTTCAGCACATCATGAACATACTTTGTTTGATGAATGAACATCCCGTCCTTCTTCTGATCAACCTGCAATCCTAGAAAGAAGGTTAGTTCACCCATAGCACTCATCTCGAATCGTTTCTTCATGACAGCCTCAAAATCCTGACACATGGATACTCTTGATGCAGCAAAAATGATATCATCCACGTAGACTTGAACCAGTAAGAAGTCACATCCTTCTCTCTTCACAAACAGCGTACTGTCAATCAATCCTCTTTCAAAACCATTTTCCAGCAAGTAGTCCGATAACGTTGAATACCATGCACGAGGTGCCTGATCTAACCCATATAACGCCTTGCTCAACCTGTATACGTGATCCGGAAAGTCTGGGTCAGGAAAACCCGGAGGTTGCTCAACAAACACAACCTCATCAACTTTCCCGTTAAGAAACGCGCTCTTCACATCTAACTGAAACACCTTCATCTTTTTAGATGCAGCAAACGCCAAAAACAATCTAATCGCTTCTAACCGGGCAACAGGAGCGAAAACCTCATTGTAGTCAATACCCTCTTGTTGATTAAAACCTTTAACAACCAGCCTCGCCTTATTTCTCACGATAATCCCCTTTTCATCTCTCTTGCACTTGAACACCCATTTCGTGCCTATAGCATGCACATTCTTTGGTTTTTCAACCAAAGTCCAAACTTCCATTTTTTCGAACTGAGCCAACTCTTCTTGCATGGCTTCGACCCACGAGCTGTCCTTTAAAGCCATTTGATAATTCTTCGGTTCGACTTGGCTTATGAAGCAAGAGTACAAACATTCGTTCATGATACCTGTATCTTTAATGCTTGTATAAACACAGGTGTGCTCATTCAAGCTACTTCTGGTTTGTACACTAGAGGACACATCACCTATAACATTCTCCAATGGGTGATCTTTGTGAATTCTCGTGGTCGGAACAGCACCGACATGTAAATTGTCTTCCAAGTTTGAAGAGATCTCATCTATGGTAGTTTCAGGCTGAGAGTGAAAAGGATTAATAAACTCATCTTCAGTTGAGGCCGCAGGGGTATCGATAGGGTTTGATGTGGAAGGCTGAGATTTTTCTGTCATCTGATGTTGCACTACCTCCTCTTCCTCATCAAAAATCATCTTCGTCACTGCTCTTTCGTCTTCTTCAGAAATTTCCAAAGTAGGTACGTTAAACGACTTAAAAAGTTTAACATAGTCAAACAGCTCAGCAGGTCCATTGCTTGGTTTTGGCGGTTGGTAACTAGTAATGTCGGTGTTACAAACCACCTCCACCTTGCAAGTTGTCGTATTGAAGACCCGTCTGTTGGGAGTCCCAACAACATAACCGACTAGGATTCCCTCATCAGCTACTTCACCAAATTTCGAATTAGTCTTCAAAATCGAACAAGGAGACCCAAAAGGTTCAAGACCGCACAAGTTGGGCTTCCTTCCGTGCATAAGCTCGTAACAGGTTTTTCCAAGTCTCTTAACGGTTAACACCCGATTCAGAACATAGCAGGCTGTAGCAACTGCTTCAGCCCAGAACATCACAGGAAGCTTTGAGTCTGCCAGCATAGTTCTGGCTCCTTCAATCAACGTTCGGTTCTTCCTTTCAGCTACTCCGTTCTGTTGTGGAGTATACGGAGCGCTGTATTGATGCTCAATACCCTTCTGAAGACAAAAGATTTCCATCTCAAAGTTCTTGAACTCTGTCCCATTGTCGCTTCTGATGAATTTAACTGATTTACTCATGACGTTCTCGACTTTTGTAATTAGATTCTTCACCATCTGAGTCGTCTCGTCTTTCGTTTTCAGAAAATATACCCACGAGTATCGCGAGTAATCATCAGTTATCACCAAGCAGTAAGAAGTACCACCTAGACTTTGTACATTCACCGGACCGAAGAGATCCATATGAAGTAGTTCTAGAGTACCAGCAATTGAGTTGATCGTCTTGGTGAGATGGCTTTTCTTGTGTTGTTTTCCCTTCTTGCACGCTATGCATTTATCTTCAAAGTTAAAACTCTTTAAGGGAACGCCCATCACAAGCCCATTTTTGACAATGAAGTTCATCTTACGAAGATGAATATGTCCCATTCTCCTGTGCCACAATTCTGATTCTGATTCGCTTGCTTTTGTCATTAAACAAGATTCTCCGGTGGCCATTTCAGTAGACCTCATATCCATCACGTATGTATTCGTTTCACGTGGAGCTTTCATTACTATCCATTCTTCTGGTATATGAAAACCAGGCTTCAATACAATCGCTTCATTTTTAGTGAAATGGACAGTATATTCTTTATCACAGATCTGCGACACACTCAGCAGATTGTGCTTTAATTCCTCCACAAAGTTTACATTTTCAAGTGTCATTCTCCCATTCGACACAGTTCCTCTACCGGTAATCCTTCCTCCGCTTTCACCAGCAAAACTAACTCTAGCTCCCTGAACAGGTTTTAAGTCTTGCAACAAGTGTTTGTTGCCTGTCATGTGCCTGGAACAGCCGCTATCTACAATCCAAAGATTGTTTGCAGCCCTGTTCAACTGTTCCTGCACAATAAAACAAAGAGTTAGAATCTTGGGACCCAAGACCAATTGGTCTTGGATCGATACGTCCCGTACCCTGGCTTTCTCAAGTTAGAGACTCGATAATTTCTGTAAGTCCTGTTAGGGTGTCTCCTTGCAGATTGGGTGTAATGCCTTCCAAACCTTTGAGAATTGAAAGTGTTATATCTTGAGGTTTGGTTGTAAAAATGAGGTTGGTTTTTATGAAAACTTGAATTCGTTATATTTTGGCATTTTTTAAAGTTTTCATTTTTAGCAGGAACAAAATGATGCTTATTCTCATTTTTATTTGTCTTTACATCTCTAAATCTCGGTTTCAAAGGGCAATCTACAACTAGATGTCCTAACTTGTTACATCTAAAGCAACATCGACTCTCCATTTTCTTGTCAAATGTTGGTTTGGATGTAGAGGCAGTGTTACCAGCCGTTCGTCTCACATAAGGTGGGACGTACGGATTGAGTGGAGAACTCTTTTTAGAAACTTCATTTTTATCTCCATCGGTGGGTAAACCTACCTTCTCTTTTGTCTGACCAGATTCGGACAACTTATCCGAATCTGATGAGACTGGACTTGAAACAGAAATATTCACACTAGAAACAGGCGAACTTGTTTCGCCACAGTTAACACTTGGTTCAACACTTGTAATCTTGATAGGAGTTGTCTGAGAAACCTCGAAATCAACAGATTTCTGAACACTTGGATTATAAGTATAGTTGTGGTTAAAGGGTGGTGGAACTTCGTGATATCCGATTCCTCCCCTCTTTGCAGAGGTACCTGGATCACTCACGAGGTGATCAAGGATGGCCGAGGAATTCCTGAACTGCTCAAGTTTGCGGTTCAGTTCCACCACCTTTACCTGGTGGTCAGCAATCTGTTTATCCCGATCAGCAATCACTTTAGTTTTTTCCTCCAAAACTTCATAACTAAGATCAATTATTTCAATTTTCTCAGCAAGTTTAATTTTTAAGCTTTGAACGTCTTTTTCACATGCTTTTATTTTAATTTTATAACTCGTTTCTCTTGCTTTCGTAAAATGGTGATCTTCTTTAATAGTTTTAAAGTCAGCATCTAAATGGACATACTGATCAGTTATTGTTTTAAGTTGCTCAGACAAATTCTCACAACTAGTACAAATAGTTTTAGGACTTACCTCGGAGCGATTATCTTTGTCATTTGCCATGAAAGCGGTTTCTTCTTCATTTGCTTTCTCAATTTCTTCAACCTTCTCACATTCTTCAGCTTCAGACTCAGCCATGTTTGCTTGCTCACCAGAACCACTTGAGCGTTGATTCCAGTTGTACTCTCCTGCCTCTCTGGTCAACATGGCATTTATCTCTCTGTTAACTCCTGAGTGTTGTGTAGGTCGACCTTGTCCTCGTTCAACCCTCTCATTTCTGCATTCCTTGGCAAAGTGCCCGTACTGTTGACAATTATAGCACCTTACTTTGGACTTGTCGAACCCGGGCCGACCACCAACAAACTTTCTCCCCGTCTTATTCATGAAACGCTTGACTCGCCTCACTATCATGGCCATTTGCCATTGCAAATCCATCTCCTCCAGATCATCAGCATCGATCTGGTCATAATCCTCATCCAGAACAGCAGGGTCCACAATCTTCCCCTGGATGTAGTTTTCATAGGAAGCAATAAATGATGCATAGACTGCAAACTGCTCTTCAGCAGATTTTACACTCATAGGCATCTTGGAATAACTATTGCTTGATGCATTTGCAGAAAAACTACTTGTGGATGCTTGAGGCTTTGAAGTACTAGATCCTCCAGCAACGAAACATACATCACCATTCGTGTTTACAGAAACGTTTCCTTCATGAGACGAGTCAGAGCCTGACTCCCCTTTAGAGTAATAAGCAGCAGATTCAGGCCTTGAACTTAAGCCTGAGTTAACCTTTGCACCATACATACCAGGGTCTTGTATCTGATCTGTAGGTGTTTCTTTTCGAACCATATTAAGCTCATAAGTTCTGAGCTTGTTCACTGCCGTTTCAAGATCATAATTAGGAAAGTCTCTGTCTTCCCTCATAAGAACGGTGTACATTTCCCACTTCGGTGGGAGAGCATCGAGAAGTTTTTCAACGATCTCTTCTTCTCGGTAAGCAATCGAATAATTGCTAAGCTCTGTCATTAGATGATAGTATCTGGTGATAATATCATCCAGCGATTCGTTCTTCAAAAATTTGAAGACGGAGAACTGGGTCTTCAAAAGTTTTACCTTCGATGCACGGATACCCACATTCCCCTCGAATCTATTTTCAAGAGCATCCCAAAGCTCTCTTGCAGAAGTGTATTTTCGGAACGTATGGAGAACTTCTTGAGGAAGTGCCATTGTTATCGCAGCATGGGCCTTGCTTTCGGCCTCGTACATTTTCTTTTCTTCGTCCTCCATTTTGCTGTACTTCTTAACTACGTCACGGCCTTCGTATTGCATAGTAGGAGGGATATATCCATCCTGGATGCACACCCACATTTTGGCATCCTGGTATTTGATGTATTGGATGAATCTATCCTTCCATGCCACGAAGTCAGTTCCTTTCATAAGCCTCGGGGCCTTAGTGGCAGACCCCGCTTCTACCTCCATCTTGACCAAATCGGAGATATTGATCGACGACATCCTTGCAAAAACCTGAAAAACCTGGAAAAACAAAAAAAATATTAAAACAGCTCACTTGGCGAAGTTAAGAATAACTTCGCTTGAAGGTTAACTTCGCTGAAAGAGAACTTCGCTGAGATCTTAAATTCGCTTGATTTGGGCGAAGTTAAGAATAACTTCGCTTAGCTCTGGCGAACTTATGAGTTGAGCGAACTTGGGTTTGAAGCGAAGTTGCGGATAACTTCGCTAAGGCGAACTTATGAAGTGAGCGAAGTTGTAGTTAACTTCGCTAATCCTTATATCTTCGCCAAAAACCCTAATTCCAGCGACGGCAACTTCGCCTGAAGAATGGTAACTTCGCCCGATGAACGGTAACTTCGCCCGATGAACAGGGAAGTTTGTTCAGATCTGTTTTCGTCAATCCAGCAGCTCCCGATCAATGCAAAGGCTTGAAAATGACTGTCAAGCACTAGCAAAACTCAATCCCAACAAAAACACGTCCCGCGAATAGGTCAAACGAGACGTTTTCTACACCCGCGTGAAATCCCGAACCTCACAATCGAGCCGATTGGCTCTGATACCAATTGTAGGTTCCTGGACGGATCGTACACGGGATATCGCTAACAACGCAGGTGCGGAATCCCTGCGCAGGTAGTTACGAGTGTAGAGATAGAATCACACGAGCAATAAATCAAACACGTTATATTGATAACCGAACACGTGACTCACGGTCACTATTACAGAAGATGACACGTAACAATACGAAACACACTGAAACAAACCCTAAAACGACCAACACAAACTGTTTCGTCTGAAACAGTTTATATACACGACAACTTCGCCATAGGCGAAGTTGTCAATAACTTCGCTGATTCAACAAGTTCGCCATAGCGAACTTGTTGACAACTTCGCGCATTACAAAACAAACATAAACAAAACATAATTACATTACAGACTTGATTACAAATGCTAGACTATGAACTACTGACATACATGTACCAACAAACTCCTCTTTGAAGTTCTAGCCAACCATTTCATCATCTCTTTCATACTTCCTTGGATTTGAAAGGTAGTCTTGACATGCATGGACTTATAGTGACATGCATGTGTTTGATAGTATGTATTTCGTATATGGATCCGGGATTGGGTTTTGCTTGTATAAAATTGGTTTTATACACTTTATATTAACAAGATTTAAAACATATATCCGCTGCGTTTTGGTAATAGTAAGGTTTTATCACTTTGATAATCTTGTTAAAATCCAACAATTATTGTTTGAAAATGCTACTAACCCTCTTGTTGACAAGTGTGTACCATCATGCACAAATCATACAAGAGAGGGATGTTTTGTAACCGACAGGAATGAGCTGAAACGTAGCATGAAGAGAAAAGGATGGAATGAGAGAGTCATTAAGATGAAAGATGGTGAGAAACCGACAGCAAGGATGGGAAGGAGAGAAAAGGAGTTGATGAGTTCCATGTTTGACTTTTGTCTCGAGTTTTGTGCAGCAAATCCCAAGTGTGGGGAGGTTTTGGTGAAGTGCAAGTCATGGAAGTTTGGTAAGCATTTAGTTAATTTCACGTCTATCCAGGTTCGTGTATAATTTGTTGTATTGGAACTTTATGGGTGTGGTTCACTATAAACCCTCACGAGACCTCACTCGTCCACCCGGGCTACCGAGGGGGTTTAAGGGGCTTGTTGCGTATGCTAAATGCAACCGTGATTCCTACGAAAGTGAGTTAGGTCTTTTCTTATTTTTAATTAATTAACACAAATTTTTATGGAACTGACTAACTCGGCTCGGTAATGATTTTTATAATATAATAATATTAACTCTCAAAAGACCTAAGTATGTATACTTGTGAGTGGTTGCTTATACATGTCTCGAGATTTGTGCAGATGTGGTTAGTCAGTATTGATCAGTTGTGGAGACGTGTGTCACGAGTATGTGAGAGTTGTGGGCCGAGTTTAGCATTGCAGTCATTATTATCAGGTGATTTCGGTTTCATAAACTGTTTTGTTATTTTTTATATTTTCTTTTTAGTTTTTTAGAAATGTAATTGTATAATTTGCGTAAACCCATCACATTTGTTCCCTGAGTTTTTAAGTAGTTAAACTGTCAGTTCAACCCCATCCCTAAATGTTTATTAATTGTTTTATTATTTTAACATTGAGGACAATGTCAACCTCAAGTGTGGGGATGGGGGAAAATTAAAAAAATTTTAGCCCGATAGTACCTCGAACAATATTCAGAAACTTAAGTTATTAACTGTCACTTATTGCTATTAATGCCAAGTTAGATGTTTTTGGTCATGGTTGGTTTTTCAGCTTCTCGATAGTTTTCCCGACAAATGTTTTTAAAAATGAGAAGTTGAAAATGGAATCGTTTAGGCGAGGATAACGAGTCAAGGGGACGGGTATACATGTTTCATATCGGCAGCCCTTATTTCCAAACATATTGTGAGATTAGCCCCTATACTTAATACACATATTATATAGTAAATATAAAACATGTCTTGTCATTTATTGAGGGAAACCGGTATGTTTTATAGAATTAGAACTTGCTTGTCACATGCTTTTCGAGATCTTAATACCACCACCTGCATGGAGATTAGGACTTTAGAAAACCCGTTCCGTACATATTTTCCTCACTAAATATACTCCTTACCTGACATTATCCCCTAGGAGCCCATTTGGACCTTATCCTTTTTCGTTTGCTAAACTGAACATTACACACCATTGCAGCCTTGGCCTTTATTTTATTTTAACCCGTGTGATGAAATCCAATTCGTTATCGAGTCATATATATAATATATATCAAGTTGTATTTAGTCAGACGAGTTGTAAAGCTGTAAAGTTCTGAGCTGTAATTATCAGTTATTGGTACAAAAAAAAAGAAAAAAAAAAGAAAAAAAATTGAAAAATCAGCAAAAAGACAAAAAGAAGTTATCTGTTTAGTTTGTTTAGTTGTAAATAGCAGTGATTGTGTAATTAGTTCGTTTGTATTCATGAGTCTGTTTATTGGTTTGTTTAACTGGGTTTCATCCACCTGAGTCACTAAATAAGCCTGATTCGCACCCGAACCTAAGCCTCAGCAAAACCTTAGTCCGAGTCTTTATGCAACCAGTGGTTAATGGGTGGTGATAAGACTGACCTGCAAGCGTATTAAGTTGTAACTCATATTAGGTATTTTGAGGGCAGAAACATATACTAGCACATCTTTTGCTAGTCCAGATATTAGGTATTTTGAGTTGGATGTTAATTGCCTAAACGACTCTTAAACGCGCGTGTTAGTATCACCTAGTGCTTCCAGGGGTAATTTGGGAATTCTTTACTCCCGGGAGTATCTATGGGTCGTGTTGGTAAACTTAAGGTCACGGGGGCTGTTATGAGTGGGTTTGATGAGGTCGAGGCGTTAGGTAACTCGAACCATGTTAGAACGTCTTGTAGGATAAACGAGTCATTTCGATGTCGTTAGTAATGTTTGTATGTAAACTGACAGGCGTTTGAGTTTTGGGGATACTTAGGGGTTCTCTAGCTTGTGGTGAAATCGTGCCTTGTGTCAGGTGAGTTCATGATGCCCCTTTTACTCTTTTTAAGTTTTTGGGCTAGCATGCACACCTAAGTGATTTTGCTTGATGAATCGTTTAAATTATTTTGTATGGACTTACTTGTGTAGAGTAGGCCTTGGGATGATATTATTGTATGTTTGTATGTATGTTTATACATATATTATTTTATAGCCAATAATTGGCGATGTTTATTAGTCGTTATCGACTAAGGTTGTTTACGTATGCCTACTTTGTGTTTGCATACGTTGGATGAGATGTTACGTGTTTGGGTTGTACGTGTGCTCGACCCTGATGTTATTACTTGGATGATATATATATATATATATATATATATATATATATATATATATATATATATATATATATATATATATATATAAATTTAAGGATGTTTATATATATATATATAAGTATGATTATTTATTGATGATGATGGCCTAATTGTTGTATCCCATTTATTTTAAAACTCTTGGAATTATTATTATTATTATTATTATTATTATTATTATTATTCTCAAAACTGGTGGTTATCTCACTTAACATGTGTTGTTGATAAATCTATTTTGTAAGTATATACAGGTTATTGGTTGATGCTAAACTTGAAGAATACATAGAGAGACTTTAGACATTAAAACTAAAGGGTATTTAAATGTTTTTTTTTATTATTATTGTTATGTTGGAACTGCACATATTTGAAATTAGAAATAAATAAATTAAATAGATATTGTCATATTTTATAATGTATGATAGTACCCTGTGAGCTGTGAACCACGGTTCACACCCCGACATTTCTGCCTTAAGATTGGGTGTGACAATAGTATTATCTAGTTCTATATTATAAATGTTTCTATCCAATTATGAATAACAAATAATATGAGAGTTTATGATAAGAGTGACTTTATGTTGGCTATGCAAATCTCACAACTCCATAATTTAGCTTAAGTATTGATACTAAATTCTGATTAATCTCCAGAGTCTTTAAGGTATCATAAAGCGTAACCAAAAGACAGCTTATTATGGGTGTAGTAGCCTCAACATTTAAATTTTGTCACTAACACTCATGCTTGTTATTTGTTGATTTTGGTAAATAAAACATATAGAACTAGACTCAACCTCTCATGTGTTAATTGGAATATTAAGATTAGCAGACTTAAATATCATGAATATGTGACTACTGATTTTAGCCAACGGTTCTTTTAAATTATGGATAGTCTCGTTGCTTATTCCTAGTATAATGGCATATATTTGTAGTGAGGCTTCTTCTTAGAGAACTTAAAGCTAGAAGTAATACTCACATGAATTGAGGAATACAATAACAAGAAGACTGTAACTGTTAGTACATGAAATGTGACAAATGCTAGAAGTTGAACCCACGTCGCTTTATCTTTGTATAAGATGCAAAAGGTATGAATGTGCAATGGCATTGGAGATATATATAACGATGGAATGGAATGCAAATCAACGAATGAGGATGTCAAAGCATAACAAATGGAAGCATGCAAGTAAATGAATGTGCATGTCTAATGGATAACGAATGTGCATATCAAGGTCAAGCATAACAAAAGGGATGCTCTTGTGGAGCAGGTAACGAATGGAAGCATGTCAACATAACCAATGTAAGGTGATCTTAGTAACGAATGTGGCATGAGTATAAATATGTCTCATTTATTTAGTTAGAAAGTTAGTTACAAGTTACAACAAACCATTCATTTTTACGAGACACATATTGTAACGAAACGCTGCCGAAATTTATATACGAGCTTCAACGAGTCAATATTTACACATCGTCTACGTGCTCGGTCGTTTTTGTTCATCGATTAGTACCGAAACGCACCGAAACAAATACCGTACGTTTTCGGTTTCGTTGACCAATATCGAGTTCATCGATCCTCATCGGGAAAAACAGTCACGGATTAAAGTGAACTAGTTGGTCCCACGAGAAGTACCGACGGTTTATCCTGGTACGAGTAGGAATCGAATGAGAACAAGAAACTAGGTTTTTGGCCAATAAACGAGTTTGAAAATGACGAGAACGACTTCTTTTGTTGCAATTAACTTAGAGCTTAGCTTGACGATGATTTAAGGAGTATAAGAGAGAAGTTAATTGAGTTTTGGTCAAGCATTTATAGGGTAATAGGATCAAACTAGCCTTGATTGTGTGATAACGTCTAGTCCTCGTCATCGGTTATTTATTAACATGTTTAGCACGAAATTGAACATGTAATGAATGATTGACGTGCTGCTATGACTAATTCCGTGATTCCCGACTAAAATTATGGATCAAAATCAATAGGGAAAGGATTGACGAGGCTGATTGGAGGGAAAAAGAAAGAAAGAAAGAAAAATACGTTTTGAAATTTTTGCAGTATAGTCCCTGGAGTTTGGCCGGTTAATTAAGTTGGGTAAAATGTTAAGGAGTTGAAACTGCACAAGTTTAAAAGTTTTATTAGGTCATTTAACGAATAAGCAGAATAAGCGTAATCAATTGACATGTAGCGCAATAAATGTAATATAGACAAAATAAGATATTAATAAATAATAACTCGTTGTTTATTTAATAATGAAAATTTGAATAAATAATAAAAATAATAATAAACGGATCGTGTTTTCGGGTTCGAAAATTGACGAATGTCACAATCTGAACTGGTTAGGCCGGTGGGATACACCTTTTTTAATCAGTGAGATGCCCTACGTGGCACCTCAAATGAGCAATGGACTCATTTAAACAACCCCTCCTCCCCAATCTCATTTCAGAAGTAATATGAGGCCACTGATGGTGATCGCGTGGCTTAGTAGAGGAAAGGGCCAATTGGCTTTTGTTTGTTTTTTTTCTTTCAATACTTTTTATTATTAAATAATGGTGTGTCTTAAAAGACATCTTTTGATGCGTGTTTTCTTGGATGCATGTGTTTGTTCATCATGTCTAGTTTTCTCACAGTACATGTTTCCTCTTTGATGGTAAGAATGACAATGGATTTGGTTTACAAACAATGATTACTATAAAAAAAAAATGTCTTAAATAATTGCAATAAACAAGTTTCGACATTAATAATACATTTAGAATATATATATATATATATATATATATATATATATATATATATATATATATATATATAGAAAAAGGTACGACGGGTACATTGGGTAAATTGGTCAATGTTATCGTGTAATCAGGTAGGGTAATCAGGTATATTAGAAATCCCAAACCCACGAAAAATTTTAAAACTAATTCCAAGCCCATCCCAACCCTAATTGGTCGGATAATATCCGTCTCAATTATGTCGGGTTTCGGGTTTTCACATCAGGTTCGTGTTTCACTGTCTTTCCTATTTTTTAGTGTTTCTGAGTGTGCCAAACCTATAGTGCCAAAATTAATATAGATGATGAGTTTTTCTGAGGTATTGAGGCTTGTTTGGAACGCGGTTAAATTAAAACAATCATGTTCAAGTTTATCAAATTAATTTGTGTATGTTTAACTTGCAAAACAAAAAGTAAAATAAAAATAAGATAGTCTTGAAAACCAGTCACTCGCTGACAACTTGTCATGAAAGTCAGATTCGTTTGATTGACGTGGAACACTTTAATTGGAACACGTGTTAGAGGAAAAACATGGAGAAGTGAACCAGATTTAGCCAACGAAAGTTAACCACCACCACATGAGACATCCCCACAACCACCGTCCACGGTAGTCCTACTTGCCCGTATATGTTGGATTCTTGTCCCTTGTAATATCATCTTTGAATCTTATTCTAACCAAATTTAATAAAAACCATAGCAAATATAATTGCTAAAGGCATCCGTAACGAGGCGTCGACGTATATGCATATCCGTTTAAATAAAAATCATTGCGACGTTTATCAATCATGTCTCGTCACGTATTGTCATGTTTTGTTATGATAAATAAGAAAACTTAAAAAAACTGATTTGACATGTATCTGCATACCAATTACGAAGACTTTCAAAAAAATTTCCAAAAAAAATATCCAAATGTTAACATTGATTGAGAAAAACAGAAGTTATAATTGCAACAATTGTAGAAAAAAAAATTCAAGAAGTAGTGTTAAAACTAAAACCAGGTCTACTTGAAGTAGTCCATGTTTGATTAACGTAAATCTTGCTAATATTATAGATTTAGAGATTACGAAAAACTGTAACTAATTGCACACTTATGTAATATATATTTCGACACGACCCATATCTTCTATGATTGTTATATTATTGAAAACTTTATTGTTGCTGTTGTTATTGCTATGACCGATCTTTTCCATTGAAAATGAAATCTCTGAAACTCAATCATGAGGGAAGACTTTACATATATGTTTCACTTGGAAAATAAAATGCAGAAAAAATAAGCAATCATTCTTAAAGTGAGCATTTATGTATTATATGTTTCTTGGAGACCTACACTCAATTTATATCTAGGTTATATATTGCATGATAATGATGATAGGTGCATGGATATGTCATGGTTTATAACTATGACTTTTATCTAATTTAAAAAACTTAGACGTACATGTTTTAAAAGCACCATTCGAACTTTCGAACTCGTTGAGGTTTCTTACCATCATACCATGTTATTTTAAGATAACCTTAGATCAATATTGTATAATTACTCTACGTGTGTTAATGTCTGTTTTCTTTTCCTGATTATGGTGCTCGCTCCATTGTGGTATTCCAGAAGGGTTTAGTCGCGAAACCATTCCACAATCTTTCAGATGATTATCATACCTTGTTTACGCACTAATTAACCTAGACATGGGCAGACCTTAATTGTTTGGGGGGGGGGGGGGGGTTGTGGCCCTCCATGGTTTTGGGCTCAAATTCGATATATAACTCGCATTTTTATAACTATGTCATGTTTTTCCATGGTTTTGGGCTCAGAAGTACGATATATAACTCACATTTTTATACATGCCATGTTTTATCCTTTACTCCTCCTATCTAAGCTCACATTCGTTTATGTGTAAAACATGTTAATTTTTTTTTAGGATTTATAATTTTTATTTAAAGAAAAAAAATTGGTTACTTTATATGTATAAACTTATAATTAACCCAAAATTTTCAGCTCATCCAATGTAATTGTTCAAGTTCTACCACTTAACTTGATCCAATAACATTGTTCCGTTTTGCTTTTTTGACTTTCTACTTTGAGTAAAATGTGATTTTCGTCCCTGTGGTTTGTTAAAATCTGCGATTTTAGTCCAATAGTTTCAAATTAACGATTTTCGTCCCTGTGGTTTCATTTCACTTGCAATTAAACCCGATCCCACTAACCCCGTTAAGTCTGACCGTTAAACCCATCAGCGTGCCCGTCACGTTAGGGGCACTTTGTCCTTTTTCCCAAATACACCCCAGACCTCTCACATGATGGGGTTTGCGAATTAGAGCCGGGGTTTATTTGGGGAGGAAAAAGACAAAACTGCCCCTCACATGAATGGCTAGACTTAACGGGGTTAATGTGACCGGGTTTAACTGCAAGTGAAATGAAACCACAAGAACGAAAATCGCAAATTTGAAACTATTGGACTAAAATCGCAGATTTGGGCAAACCACGGGGACGAAAACCGCAGTTTACTCTCCTACTTTTTTAAGAGCATTCTTAGCCCATCCCCTACCATATATATATATATATACACACAAACACTTAAAATCATTTCAATTTCTCTCTCATGCTTCGTTAAATAATACTGTTTATACATTTATCATTTTTTTTTTCTCTCTCCTTCACTCACAACCATTTTTCAAAAATATTAAAAAATTATACGGTGTGAACGATGAAACTCTAAATTTAACTTTCTCCCATATAACATCTTCTCTATCCTCTACTCATAAGTCAGAACCACTTAGAGCATTCCCAATGGATTCTCCAAATTATGTGAGGGGGTTCTCCAATTTTTAGAGATAGTTAAAAGTGGTTGTGAGAGGAGGAGAGAGAAAATGTTACCGTTCATGGTTAAATTTGGAGAAGCACACTGTTCATCTTTATAATTTTTTAATGTTTTTGAAAGTGATTGTGAGTGAATGAGAGAGAAAATGTAATGATAAAAGTATAAAAAAAAGTATTATTTAATCGAAAATGAGAAAGCAAAGATGGTGTTTTTAGTGTAATTATAGATATGGAGATAGAGAACGAATTGAGAATGCTCTTATAATCATACTGTGACATTCGTCAATTTCGGGTCTTGTTTGTATTCGTTTTTGTATTTGTTTATTATGTAAACCGACCCGATTTGTAAACCGAAGCTTATGTTATAATCAAAATGATGGATTTATGTTACAATATTGTTTCACACTTGTTGAGTCTTGAAACATCCTATCTTTATTTTTATTTTTATTTATTTATTATTTATTTATTTATTTTTGTTGTTTTGTGTTTTTATCTTGATCCATTTTGCATGAAAACTCTTGTATCTCACACCCATATTTGACTACCAACATTACCCTATATATACACCATCTTTCCTCTTCATTTTCCCTTGCTACAACTCCAAAAAAAAAAACTCTCTCAAACATTAAAGATTCAAGGTTATCTTCTTAAGTGTTCTTGATGGTTTTTAGTCTTTCATCTTAATTAGTTTATGTAGCCTTATTAATACTTGTATATGGTTGTGCAACATATATATATAATATACAACCCTTGTTTACCTTTGGTAGTTACTTCTCCAATTCCGGTCGGTGAGGTTTCGGACCTCATAAGGCAAGGCTTCATGGAAGACTTCGTGTCCTTGATATATATACATCTATATAACTTGTTCCAACATATTAATCTTGCTTATTTTAGTTTGTTGGTCATGTTTACAAGTTCCATGGTTATGGGTTTTTAAGAGTCTATGTTTCGGTTTAACCGTAAATAGCTCTAAACCGTAAACCGAACTTTGTTATTAGTTTTGTTAAATAATTGTTTAAACATGCTTATTGTTAGATCTAAGTTTCTAAAATCATTTTTACAAATTCTATGGTTATGGGTTTGTAGAATCTTACCTCGGTCTTAACCCGAAACACGATCCGAACCGAAAACCAAACTTTTGTTTAAAGACTTTATTGTTAACTTTTGGTTGTAAAACTTAAAGTATTTTTTTATTATTATACAAGTTCTTTAGTGGTTGGACATGTGGAAACCAAACCGATTCTTACTAGCTTAAGACACACAAGTGTGTTTTTTTTAGCCATCAAGACTTGCATATTTCTTTAAAAATAGTTACAAATTGATTTTTAAATATTTTCTTAAGTACTTGGAAATGTTGGATCCAACTTGATCTCATAACAAAGTTTGGACCGACAAAACCGAACACTCGCTTAACGTGCGTTGTTAGTTCTAAAACAATGGAACTACATACTTTGTTAAGTCTTATTAAATTTTATTGAGTTATCTCATAACATTCAATATTTTGGAAAGTTGACTTTGGGTTTGACCAATTATCAAAACCCGAACCGACAACCCGAACACTTGATAAAAAAAACCGTTTTAGTATCTTAATTCCAAAGGGATTTGCATTCTTGCATTTTATCCACCTTATTACTTAACATAGGTTGAGTAAATATTAAGGTTAGATACTTTAACCCGGTTTCGAGCAAACTTACATTTTTAAAGGGTTATTATTATAAATTCTTAAATAGTTACATTTTAAAATCTTGAACTTTAATTATTTACATTTCTCAACATTTATTTTGTTTAAAGACCTTCAAGACAACCTTTCTAAATTCAAGACTTCTTTTCTTTTTAGGCATTGTGTGTTAAACTCGTCGATCCGACAAATCTCCAAATTATCATCTTTCAAGTTTACTACTTGAAGGTAAGTACTTCATACCCCATTTTCCATCTTTTATTTTGGGAGTGACATTTTATACTTATTCAACAAAATGCTTTATATTTGAATCTTAAACCACAAACGTAGTTGTATACTTTACCTAAATAATTGCTCGATTTGGTGTTCTATGCTTATATGCCTATGTGTTTATCGCTTTTGGTTGGTGGAACTATAAAATCCAAGACTATTTGGCATCCCCTTATAGCAAGGTGTCGTTAACGTAATGCAATTAACGATAACTATAAAATCCTAGACTATTTGGCATCCCCTTATAGCAAGGTGTCGCTAATGTGTTTAGCGATATCTATTTATCCAAATTGCCACTTTTATTTATCGTTTCGTACGCAAGTTTTGTAGCTATCTTTATTATATACTAATATGATTAAACTTATGAATTGCTCACCAACTTTTGTGTTGACAAACTTTATTTTATGAAATGTTGCAGGTTTGCATCTTGGTTGATTTATGATTGTGAAGAAAACGACATCAAAGACCTTAGGATATTAGTAAAAATGAACAATAGCAAATTTGCCATATTTTGTGATATCTTATTTATGGTTATTTTATGGATAATTGTTATGTGACATTTTCGATGTTGTGAAATGAATGAGTTTATTAAATACTGTCACTTTAATTAGTGTCATGTGCTTATGGACAATCATTACACCTCGGCATGTTCCGCCGCCTTTGGTCGGGGTGTGACACATACCATATAATTTATAAAACTTTCTTAAAAAATATATGGAATAGGCTGAGAATGTTGTTATACACTTTAAAGGTTTTAAAATTATTTTCCTATATGTCTAACCAAGTAGACAACCAAATTGAAATTAATTATTAGTATGCGTGTTAAGTATTTAGGGTTCTACATATCACCTCCCAATGCTTCCATCTCAAATTGTCTAATCAAGGATGCTTTAGCAACTGTTAGCAAAATGATTTAACTATATTAGACAATCAAAATTAGATAACGATTTAACTATAATAGACGATCAAAATTAGATAACATATTTTTTTAACGAGGAACAAATAAAGCCCTGGGGAACCCAATGGCAAAAGGTGACCTACACACCCACAAGTGCATAAAACACTGGGTAGACCAAGTCTACCATCTCAAATTCCACGGAAAACTCGTCGCCAGAAGGCTCACTACTATGAAATTCGGTTAAAATCGGATTCGAATCTCCGCTCCAATATCAGTTAAGCTAAACTCATTGACCAGATAACTTCTAATAAATGAATGTCGTGTGGTTATATTTTGAAATTTTATAAAATATTAAAGACATGTTTAAAATTCGATGTTGTTCCTATAAATATCCATGATTTTCGTGTGGTTATATTTTGAAAATTTATAAAATATTAAAACATGTTTAAAATTCGATGTTGTTCCTATAAATATCCATGATTTTTGTTCTTTGGAATAAACTTTCAACTAAAAGAAGAGATTATTATGAAACCGACATGTTAGCAACACGCTTTCAGTCGATTTCCAATAATACACGTTAGGTGTGGACCAATGAACCAATTTGCCATTTATTTTTGAACAGTAAGTGGGCCTAATGGGTCTTCATTTTCAGTGAGTTTAGCAATTCGGTTGGGGACCGATTCCTCACCCTAGACCGAAATAAACAGCCTTATTAGGGGTGAGCATAAACTGGGTAAGACTCACGAAAACAGAACCGGATTAAACCTGGTTATTTACAATCTGGTCAGTTCGTGGGTCTTAAAAATAGCATTAAACGGGCCTGGGTCTGGGCTGGGTCTCGCGGGGTAACACTTGTGAGACCCGAACCAATCAAACCCGGCTATTTATAATAGGGTCAGTTTCCGAGTCTTAAGAATACCACTAGACAGGTCTGGGTCGAGTCGGGTCTCACAGGTCTAATCCATTTGCTCACAGAGCCTTACAACAAGTCTCCATGGCAAGGACGCGAGTTCAACAAAAATACCGAACATAATGAGCATTATTGTGATTATTCCATATCTTTTTATTTATATTCCATTTGAAAAAAAAATATCTTTATATGATAGGTTTCGCATGGTCAATTCCAAGAATAAACAAATCAAAACAAATGGTCCATTCTTAACGTATCTATATCTTACATAATGCCTATTTCGTTCTTAATTAAACACTACATTTTAATATCATAATTATTCATTAAAAATGGAGGTGATATGCCAAATCTTAAGATATGTTCTTGTAAGGATATTCTTGATTTCTAAACCTTCATAAACTAATTAAGGGTGGAGGCAAGGCGTACACAAGGCTAGGGAAGGGAGTCTCTTGGTGACTTAGTGTGATTAAATTTCTTATAAACCGTATTATTTGAGGGTTAGCCCAATTGCTAACAAATATATGACAATGGGCTAACCTACAATCCTGTCGAAAGCTCATAAAAAATAACTCGACCGGTGAGCATGGTGAAGAAACAACGCTCGATACAAAAGAGGGGAAACGAAAAAGGATAGGGCATGTTGATGATTATGAAGTGTCTTTTCTTCTTCGCATCTCTCTATCTAAATCTCTGGTTTCCCATCCCTTCTCTGTGTTATTCATTTTTCAATTAATAGTTGTAAACGTTAAAGAAAGTAATAGAACCTTGGATTATTATTATTTGAATTCATTTACTTGTATTTGTGTTCATTAATAGTCACAACAAAATATTTAGGCATTTACAAATTTTTTTTAGACCAAAGAGAAATCCGATAAGTTTCATTACAAGGTAGGAGGTGTGGTGTGCATAGTCGAGGCTTACAAAATCTCCAAGTCCCTTGAATACTGATGGTTCAAGAGGCAGCACCTTGTTATGGTCCCTGTGGTGAAACCCAAAATTACAGCTTTCAACCATGTGTGGTTTTTTCGTAGTTATGGTCATTGTGATGGTCTTTTTTTTTTTTTTTTTTGCAACTAGGTTTTCTTTTTGGTTGACCGTCAAAATAAAGGAAAGATTTGTCTTTTCAAACATAAACCTAATAATAATAATAATAATAATAATAATAATCATCATCATCATTATCATCCTCCTCCTCCCAACCTCTAACCCTTTTCCCCACCACTGTTCAAACCCAAACTCCATCTCCACCGCCCGTCCCACCACTGGAGCAATCAAGCACCACACATCCATGGCAGCTCTCCCACTCAACCTCCCTCCTCTCCACCCCTCAATCAACAACCACCACCGCCAACCCAACGATAGAGATGGGTCGCTGGTTAAAACTGAATTTTTTAAATGCATTGTTTATAGCAACAACGATTCAAGACTAGCCATATCTAATGGACTTCAGTGTCCATTGTTCAAAATGGCCATAGTTATTTGAACAATTGTTCACACTTTGCTTTATGCCACAAAGGTTTGTTTCTTTTAATTCTTTTTGTTTGAGGGACTTAAACCAATGTCTCCCAACCTCTTTCATTTTAAAATGTTTAAAAATTTTGTCTTTATTAATGGATCACCAACCTAAATGATAATTATAAAAAGTTTATTAAATAATAAAGCTAAAAAACCATGAAAAATATATAATCAATTGTTAGATCCACATGTTTCATTAATCTCTCTGGTCCCAACATAGCAAATGTTTGAATGTGTGTGAAACTAGAATTTATGGTAATCATCAAATGAAAAATATATAGCAAACTTACTTAATTAAGCTGTCTTCAATACTCAAGTATTTTTCTTCGTTTCTCTTTGTTTTAGCATGAAATATTGGTTTCAAATAATTGAACTATGCCCTATTAGCAAATGACAGTCCTAACTTCAAACTTGGCTGGTGACGGTCCCAACTAAAGGGTATTTGTTTTTAACAGACCACGACTAACGGATGTTAACTCCGTTAGTCTGGTGCTTACGTGGCATGCCTAGTTATCAAAACAAAAAACTAATTATCTGACGGCTTACGTGGCAACCAAACATAATAAAAATACCCACCCATTTTTTTTTCTTTTCATCTCCAAGTCTCTAATACCTTCTTCTTCATCTCTGTTACCCGAAGCCATTCTCTCGAACCTACAACTTCTATATTAAAATCATCTTCTATGGCCTTCTAATTGTCCACACTAAGCTCTCCCCAAAAACAAGCACACCAGAATCAAACCTAAATCAAGCCATGTGCTTCCGATCAACCCTAAACGCTCCGGTAATAAAGTTTCAGATCCAGATCCGTAGCTGATTTTTAAATCCAGATCTATATCTGATTTTTCGATTCATCCCATAAATTTTTATCGGCTATTGAACAATGAGCGTTATGCTCGTAATGTCTCGAACTTGAAATTGAAACACTAGGAAGAATGAGGACGTAATGGTGGTAAGTTGAATTGAAATTGAATATAAATTTGGTTGGCTGTAGATACATGATGCCCGTCTGTTGTTGAACCAATTCTGGTTTAATGAAGTGGGTGAATAAAAGTTAGGGTTAGGGTTTTCAAGGTTCCAGCCATCGTTGTCGGGTCGGATAGAGATTAGGGCTTTCATTGGTGGCTCAATAGAGAAGGTGGTGGTGGCTCGCCGGGGAAAGGAGTGGTGGTGGTGGTGGTGGTGGCATTAGACTGAGAAGAAAGGAGGGATGGGGGAAGTATTATATTATTGTTATTATTATTATTATTATTATTATTATTATTATGTCTGGTGGCGCCACGTAAGCTGTCACGTACTCTGTTTTTTGACAACTAAGCATGACACATAAGCATCAGACTAACGGAGTTAACATCCGTTAGTCGCGGTCCATTAAAAACAAATACCAAATTAATTGAGACCGTCACCAGCCAAGTTTGAATTTAGAACTGTTATTTACAATAAAACATAATTAGAATTATTTAAAACCATAATTTCATTTAGCGTTGATTTATTATATAGAAGGAGGCAAACACTTACAACAAGGAGCTTTTAGCCACATAGAAAAGATAAAATGGGTCAGATGAGAATAAATTTTGTACAATAACCTTTCATTTATATTAGTTACAAGGGGTAGTTGTTCAATTTTGGAAAAACATTTTATAATAGTAATCAAGTTTTAAGTTTATTTCAATTAAATCACTAATACTTTTATTTTAATCTCAATTAGATCACTCAACTTTCAATTTGTCTCAATTAGATTACTCAACTTTCAATTTGTCTCAATTAGATTGAAGAGGAGCAAATACTATATTACCGTAAATGATATATTCATTGATAACAAATAATAATAATAAAAAATTGTCCTTAATGTTTTAGTTATTTATCAACATAAAATATGAAGATAAAAAATATATTATTAGAATACATATTGAAAATTAAGTGACTTAATTGAGACAAAATTGAAAGTTGAGTAATTTAATTAAGAATAAAACAAGTATGAGTTACTTAATTCAACAAATTTGAAACTTGATTACTATCTTACAAACTTATCACATTTTATCAGATTGCTTCCAAAACAACTATGATGACATTGCTAAATCATTTTATGAGGCACTTATTTTTTTAATTTTATTTTAACGACAAACACCTATCTTAAAAATCTTCTTTTAACCTAATTACCAATTTTTCTGAGATAATCACACGTAGAAGTGCACAAATCGGGTATTAATAAAAACCCGAATTCAGGTATGGAATCGGATTTGGGTATGATCGGGTATTGAAAAACCATGTATTAGCAATACCCGAGTCAGGTTCGAGTCTAGGTATTTGCTTAAAAAACCATATCCTATGTACCAAGTCCGGGTCGTGTATTGAACGGGTCTTCAATACCCGGATATTTGAATACCCTATTTCTCGGTATTGAAAAAACCTGTTTTCTAGGTATTTGAATACCCTATTTTTGGATATTAAAAAATCCTTGTTTTGTAGCTTTTTCTGTCAAAGGGCCAGCTTTGTCTTTTTATCCTAACTCCATTTTTTTGCATACAAACTTTAAATTTCATTCAAACACAAATGAACAACTAAAAAATAATAATGATATATAAAACATATATTTTATTTTCAATTGTTGTTTGATATATCAAAGGTGCTGCTCTAAACATGTATTTATATTAAATATGTTCTCCAAAAAAGATCCGTTGGAGAACGGCTACGGATCTGTGGGCAGCCACACAACCACTACCAAGTGTTACACAGACACAGGTGCACAAACATTAATATCCGGGTATGCAAAAAAACCCGGTTCGGGTATGCAAAAAGTCCGGATTTCGAGTATAACTAAGCCGGGCTTCGGGTATAACTAGAACCAGGCTTCGGGTATAACTAAAACCGGGTTTCGGGTATTATCGGTTTAGATGGGGTACGGGTTTAGGTTTCAGCGTTGAAAGTCATACCGTATCCGTACCCTACGGGTAAAATCGGATTCGGATTTGGGTATTAAAAACCCGTGTTTCAAAAAACCCGGTTCCTAGTTTTTTTCGCGTCCGTTCCGAGTTCGGGTTTTTTTTCACCTCCAATCACATGAAGGCACTAGGACATTGATTTGTCTTTGTTACTCCATACCATCTCAAAAGAAGCCCGGTCACCTAACTAGCTTAGGCGCCAAAAATTATGACTGGTTTGCAAAATTGCTAATGGTAAAATAACTATTTGAAGATTTTTCTTAATTATTTGTGTGTTCTTAATAATTTGTGTGAACGCTTATTTCTTTATAGCTTTTTAGTTTACTTTATCTATCGTATATGGCCCAAAAAGCCCAAACCACTTTTAGTTTTACTTTTATTATCGTATTCGTATATGTAATATATATATATATATATATATATATATATATAAAAGCCCAAACCATCAAACTAAACCATTACAACAGATTGGTTTCCAATTTTATCAGTTCAATTTTAATTTTCAATAATCTTAAACTGTCACTACAGTCTTATCTAAAAACCAATGTTTTGATAATTGGACCGGACCGGTTTGACAGGGGCCTGGTACGGATTCTGGTCCGGTTCGCATCAATAACCCGTTTTCTATTAATCCGGTTAGGTTCAGTGGTTCACGGTCCGACCGGAACCGGTGAACAGCCAGTTGAACCGTAAAACCCTCCTTTTTTAATTAGATCAATAACCCGGTGGGAATCAAACCCTGGCAAAGCTGGAGATGAAAACTTAATTGAAACCCCCCAGCTAACCAACCAAGCCACTTTAACGCTTCTCTAGATGAAACATAAATCTACCTATACTAATAAAAGAAAATAATGAAGATGATATGACAATCCCATATTAATTATTGGCTAATTTTTCCCGCTCAAATTCCTAATATCTTTTTATAGCAATTCTAGGAACTTTCCATATAAATAAAGACTATATATTCTAAAATTGGGCAGTTCTTAATAAAACAAATAATGTTTATTGCAATTTAGATGAAAAAATATAAACCTAAAAATGAAATTGAAGTATTTAACCAATTTCAATTTTAATTTATAATCTAATAATGTCATACATAATAACATAAAAAATAATGTACTACTACTACCACTACTACTTTTTTTGAACGACGACTTTCTTAGTTAAGTGATAACGGGATCGCATTGGCGGCCCCATCACCCTCGGTCCAGACTATGTTGACATTATCGGGACCCACGCTGGAACCTAAGGATCATTTGGCATTCCCGGTAAAACCCCGCTCACCCCGCCCGAAGGCATGACAGGTTTTATGCATCAGGGAAAATCTGGTCGGCATCAGGGGTTGAACCCGGGTCTTCCCGTGTCTTCCCATCCTTTGCCTGGCCAACTGGGCTATCGCAGCTGGTTTACTACTACTACTATTACTACTAATAATACTAATAATAATAATAATAATAATAATAATAATAATAATAATAATATACGATTTCTTAGATTACATTTTCATTTAAAAATTAAATCACTTTCCTTAATATCTTAACTTTTTTAAACATCTATATTTATAACATAACAACAAAAATATGTATGCATACATATATATTTTTCTAATTTAAAAAATCTTTTCACATATAAAAACGGATTTAAATCACAAAAGAAAAAAATGAATTTAATGGATATGTTACATTAATAGCTGATCAGCCTAATATTTATTTAACATAACAAAATCCAAATTGTTTTTACAAACTCTTCTCTAATCCGCAATATATATAGAGAGAGAGAGAGAGAGAATTTTAATTGAGAATATTACTATTGCAATCGATCAACGTGTTCAGGATTATATCAAGTGCATCACAACTTCATTTTTATAAGTTTTCCTAACCAAGTCTTTTGATTTATTATACAATTACATATCAAACATTCCACCAAAAATTAATGTTTCAATGGATTCATAATCAACTTCTTCTGTTTTCAAAATTTTACAAACATCTAAAACTTTAACGCCACAATGGCTTTAGCCGCAGGTGAGCTCATTTATTTGTAACTTACTAAATTGATAAAAATAATAATAATAATAAATGGTCATATGTTTTTAATTTTGTCTTATGGCTTGCAATAATGAGTAAAAAGGTGAAGGTTCTGGGCTTGGCATTTGGGAACTGCCATTAATGAGATTGAAGTGCAAGCATTTACAAACTTGAAATATATAGACTTGTCACATCTTTTAAGTCAACTTCTTGCATTTACGTATTTTTTTAATATTGAACTTTATGTTAGTGTCATCTTTACATTTTATTTGTTAACAATACACAACAGAAAAAATATATGATTAACAACAAGCCCAATGCCAGAGAAAATGCATTGTGTAGTTGAGATCATTAGTCTTTTTGGTGGCTTATTTTATTTAACGGGGGGTTTACTTTCAAAGACTAACTACAACTATAGAAAATCAACTTTACTTTATGCTTATGACAATTTTCTTCAAAAAATTGCCAAGTAATCCTTTTTGCCTTTTTCAAATTTGTAAATTACCTTTCTCAAAATTATTCAAATATATTTGTAATACATTTTTTTACATAATTATGTTCTTATGTTTAACATTAAGTTTTTTTTATTTATTTTAAATAATTCATTGCATTAATTTATACATTGCCCGTGTAATACATGGGTTCTAAAACTAGTAATATATATTTTAAAAAGCATTGTAAATGGCCTTGATTTTTTTTTGAACGACTTGTAAATAGATTTATTGATATAAAAATTGATAATTATTAATATATATATAGGCAAAGTATAGAATGTAGAATGAAACCCTTTTGAGTTGTGAAAACCCTATGTAACATTGTTTTTTTTTGTTACATGTAATATATGTTGTTACATTTAATACAAAGTATCAAAACATTAAAAAAAATGTTTTTCTATTTTTTTTATATTTTTTTACTAATTTTTATATATGTTTCAAGAGAGAGAATATGTAAATTTACTTTTATAATTTTTATTAACTTTAATTGTGTATCACAAGATTTAATTTTTAATTAAAAACATGTTGTTGACAATGAGTTTTTAGAGTTTTCACAACTTAATTGAGTTTTTATTTTAACCCAACCTTATATCTATGTCTATACTATATTAAAATACATATAGAAAGAACAAAAAAGTAATTTAACAAAAATCCTTAAAAATAAGAGTTTTACAATACTTAATGCTTTATGTACAACCATACAAGCATAAACAAATTTGTATAACTTTCCTTAAAGCCGCTCATTGTTCAAAATTCAAATTCCATCAACCCTAAATTCTTTGCACCGCTCACGAGAAACTCTCTCATTTTCCAAGTACATTACGGCGTTGAAGTCGAAGCTGGTTTGAAAATGGTGACCCGAGTCGGTGGGATTTGTTAAACAAAGGCTGCGAAGATGGTGTAAGGTAACAAATCGACGAATGCAAGTTGATTTTCAGGGGGATGGTTCTCGTGGCTAGGGTTCTGTTCTTATTCCTGTTGTTTATTTTTGTTTTTCCTGTTTTTGGTGGCTTTTGACGAGGGCAGTAGTTGTATGTGGGGTTCCTTGCCTCCGCTAGCGTCGAAGATGGTGTAGCATGTCTCACTACCGGTTAGATCTAGCAACGATATTATGTTTTTTCTTGATCAAATCTCTCTAATTGTGTTTCGTATTAATTGTGTTTACTGTTGTGATTTTAGCAATATCTCAATTTCATATCCAATCTCCCCCCCTGCCTGCCGATGCAAAATTTTCTGCACCTGTAAGTTTGTTTTCCATTCTTTCAATTTTGTAGTGTTTAATGTCAAATTTTAGGGTTTATTGAGTCGATTAATTGAATTTATGTAATTTGAACAGAGGTGAAGATAAATGATAGTGTAATTAGTCAATTAGATGACCTAATTTCTATTTACATAATTGATCAGAATTTTTTACAGATGTAGATCTTTGGTCAGTCAGAAAAAGTGTGAACTTGGAAGGCTTAATTACAAAGCTAAGCATGTGGTTTATCCATATGAGAAGTTCAAATGACGTAATGATTTTATTACGGGGCTTCCATGCTTGAGGTACATAATGGAGTTCATGTTCTGTTAATTTGAAATAGAGATCTATCATAACTGTTTTATACACATAGATTTAATCATATCATCATCTTGTTTCGCTAGAACATACAAATTACTTGGGTCATCTTTATACTGCATAGAAGCTCTAAATGAGGCACTCCCACTCGATTGAAGTCCCACTTTCAATGTTGCATGGATGGAAAAAAGGTTGATTCAAGGTAATCCGGGTGACATGATGTCACATTATTTATGAACCTTGATATTCTCAGTTAAAATATATTATCTCGCTTTTCTTTTTTCTTCTTATGTGAAAAAAATAAAAGTAAAAGAAGAGTTGGGTCAAGCGGGTCATGTTCGAGTCAACCATTGTGGATTCGCGGATTGGCCCTTTTAACTGGGCATAATGTCTACACAGATGTGACTGTCTTTGAATATTCAACTGTAACAGGTTTTCTTGAAGTTTGTTTAACTGATGTAATTGTACGTAGATATGTCTTCAACCACATTCATGGAGCCACTGCATTCGAGAGACTTACGGGTTTCCATTCAACACATACAATGACCGTGCTTACAAGTTGGCAAAACTCAAGAGCCTTAACTACTTACCTATGGAGGTTTACATTACTTCATTTTGTTGATTTCATTATTTTGACATGAAAGATATTTTATTGTTTTGTTAGTTTTCAGGTCTGCAAGCCTGTTGAGGTTAGAGGTGTTTGTAGAGCTTAAACGAACATTGACATGTCAGCGTCCTCAAGAAAAAGACGGTGATATTCTCAAGGTCTGTTTTTAAATTTATTTAAGCGATTAATTGAGTGGTAATTTTAATCTATTTGCTAATGTTTTTAACTATTTGCAGATTATAAGACACAATGCTTATGGACAAATCCTCAAGCTTAGGAATTTGGGAAGAAAATCAGCACAGAGCTGGTCTTTGTTGAAGCCCGAATTATATCTTCCCAAAGTAAGTTTGCCTCTTTTTAATTAAAGTTACTTTTAAATAAACGATACAACTCAATAAGCCGGCTTGAGCCTTTTACATCTCGAGTATGGCCCAACCTCACCTGGTTTTGCTCGGATCGTTTACAACTCTTTGTCTTTAAGCATTTTGCAATTGATTATACATAATTTTTATATATTTAAATAAACCTTGATGTTTTTTAACCACATGGTTCAATGAGATTTAGTGTTGCTTTTATTGTAGCTGCGTAGGAGGCACTTTGGGGCTGAATTTGACAATCAAATGGTACATAATAAAAGTGGTTTTGGGGTACCAAAACTGACAGGGACAGCATGTTCATTGGGGTTTGAAAGAACATTCAGGTTTTAAGCCATCGATACATTTACAGTATCTATAGTGAGTTGATATGGGTCGTGTTTTATTTCAAATGGTCAAATAAAAATAGCTCATTTTTTGATTCATTTACTTATTTACGAATTGATTTGAGTCATGTGTTAATCAAAAATGGTTCAAATAAAAAACCTCATATTTTTACCCGTTTGCTTACTTAATTAGTCGATTTGGGTCACGTTATCTTATCTCAAATGTGTCAAATAAAAATAGCTCATAATTTTTTATAGTTATCAAATGCGCTAGGCGCATAGGCCTTGTCCAGGCCCTAGGCGCAAAAAAGCGAGAGCATGAGAAAAAAAAGCCCCACTAACAAAAAAAATAAATTAAAATATATTATGTTCACTATTGAAAGTCGGTAAATCACCAACTCGCCTAAAAATAGCGCTAGGGCGGCAAAAGCGACTGCTTTTGATAACTATGATTTTTAAACCATTTGCTTACTTCATGATTCGATTTGTTTTTAGCGTTTATTTCAAACCACTCACAATAATAAAGTTTGGTTTTGACTTTTTCGAGTGCGATTTGAATAATGAACATCCCTAATGTTGGCATTCCATAATATGCAATTTGTTTTTCTTGTGCAGACATTTGTTTCTATATCTCTTTCGTTTTATTGTGCGGCCAAACTTCAGACTTTGTATGATAGCAAACACATTTTGGATAATACACATTTAGGCATTTGTTCATGCAGTGCTACATCGGATGCATGAAATCTGGTCCTGTTTTTGCTCACAAGCCAAATCTCTTCCGTGTAACCAATTTACTATCTGAAAATCATGTTTATACATGTGCATGGGTCGGTTTTGGGCTCAAATCGAACCGAAAAACAAAAATTCAGTTTTTAAGCTTTCTGAAAAGTGATCCATTTTGTTTGCTTTTTGGTTTTTGCAATGGGTTTAATTTTGTTTTGGTTTTACCATTTAGACTTTAAAATTATGGGTCCAAAATAATAAATTTAGACATTTGCTAATTAATAGTTAGTTACGCTTTTTAGCATTAACACGTTAGCTGTTTATATGATGTAATCATTTTAAAATAGACGTGCACAAAATAACCGGTTCCGGAACCGAACCGGTGGAACCGACCCGGAACCGGTTCTAACCCATACCCGGAACCGGTTCCTGACCGGGTATAGGATTTCTCCTCGGAGCCGGTTCCGGAACCGGAACAGACCCGGAACCGGTGGAAAAAACCCAGAGGAACCGGTCAAAAACCCGAAAAAAACCCGGAGGAACCGGTCAAAACCCGACCCGGAACTGATCAAAACCCGGTCAAATACCTGACTATACCCGGAACCGAACCTGGTTTGACTTTTGTTGACCATACCCGGAACCGGTTCCTACCCGGTTCCGGGTTTTTTAAATACCCGTCTATTTTAAAATGGATAAAAAAAAGTATTTCGGTGAACACCCCTAAATATTATCTCCTTGACAGTTTACTATTGGACCATCAGCTTGCTAATCGAAAGAATAACCAGGGGAACTTGCAGTTTATATATGGAGGATGTATTGTGTTAAAGATGTTTACAAGATAGATTTCATACACTCACTTGGAAAGGTGTGTTCTAAATTCATAGCTTATTCATGTTGGCTTCTCGCAACCCAAACAAGCCTCCTGTAAACATGTTCACTTCTTTCCAACTGTACTTAAGGGAAGGTATTTGAAGTTTCAACTATATGAATATTAATATACGTACTTTTTAGAGATTTAATGATTGTACAATGTTTTATTTCTTGACAGTTTATCTTTGTATTTGTTGATTGGATATTGATTATTGTAGATGTTGGAAAGCCCGCTGCAGATTAGTTTGGCATCACAGGAAATGCTCCACAAGTAACATATGTTCTAAGTTTCTGTTATTTTTCACAAAATGAAGTACAATTAATAAAATTGTATACTGAATGTCTTATCTAGGTTGTTCGATATACTTGAACTGATGATGCCAGGACGTTTGTATTTGACCCACGGCATCTTATTCTTTGTTTTGTAACGAGTATGGGTTTGATATAATTTTTAATTAAAAAAATTACGTTTTACACGATTACCGATTTTTGTGTTACCCGTGGCATCGAGCGGAATATATATATATATGACGTCATTCGGGTCAAACACTGGTCCGTCCTTTCGAGTCAGTCCGACCTTTGATCTAATAAGGCATCCGAGTCCACATCGGGGCCGGATTTGAAAACATTGCTAAAAACTTTTAAAATCAGACCATAAAAACCCTGCACCAATAATCTTTTCAATTACATCTAAGAGCATTCCCATTCTGTTTCCTACCATATATTTATAATTATCATATAATTATAATAAAAAACATTTTATTTATTTTTTGTTTAATTAAATAATAATTTTTATATTTTTATCATCATATTTTTTCTCTCTTTTATTCACAACTACTTTAAAAAATATTAAAAAATTATACAACATCTACAATAAAACCTTAAATTTAACTTTTTCATATAATTTTTCTCTCCTCTACTCATAACCCCATCCTATAATTTACAAACCCTTACGTAATTTTGGAGATCCTATAATTTACAAACCCTGACGTAATTTTGGAGAATGGATTAGGAATGCTCTAAGAGTATTTTTTTTATTTGATCTTAAAATTAACATAAAAAAAAGTCACATCAAGAAATGAAATTCATAACCAATAAAGTACTATTCATATCAATTTTAGGTTCCCGGTGCCGACAACTCCTCTTAACTGCATTAGCAAATCTCGTAGTTGCTACCATGACGCAACTGTTGTTGTCGGTGGTTGTGTCTGCCGGCATAGATTTGGTGTTCGGATGAAACTACTTGTTGCTGGTAATTACCTGACATCATTTCCTTTTGTCGCCGGAGCTCCATCACTTTCCGGTGAGAGTTCGAATGCTGAGTAAGCACAAACGTAGGGCTCGCCACTGGCCGATACTCGGGCACCAACCGACCTAATTAAATATAAAACAGAAACAAAAACAAAAAATTTAAATATATTTTTCTCATTAATTTAATTGTATAGTTCAGATTACAACGAAACAGATGACAAGCGGGTAACAAGCTGCACCGCTACTCTTTTTTAAATTGCTAACAATAATTATAATTTATTTAAAAATACTTAAACAGGTTAATGGCTCAACCTGTTTTATTTAGGTCAAGCTGAACCCGGCCAATTTTCTAATGGGTCGTTCTACTCAACTCAAAATCTTTTATTATTATTATTATTATTATTGGGTTCACGCAGCGTCAATAATCGCCGTCCCTACCTGATTTGTATCTCACGCCGCACGCGTTGCACAACGTCTTAGGACCTAACGGTCCGGTTCTCCACTGAGGCGTTTTCTCCGATGCGCAGTGTGTGCACCGCCTAACGCCGCCACTATCCGACTTCGTTTCAGATGATGATGTGGACGAAGTGTACACCTCTTTCTGAGGTGTTGATGTCCAGCTATTGTTATTCGGGGGTGCTCTAGTTCGCTTGCTTCTAGATTTGCTGTGACATGATGTGTTTTCCGGTCGGAAGTTTATAGTTCCGGCAATGTTGTTCGCCGGAAAGTTGCTGGCTGAGTCGTCGACAAATTTTGATAGCCATTCGAGCTCCGCAATGTCATCACTCTATACATTCAAAATACAAAAACATTTACTAAATACCACATAATTTACTTATATTATTTTAGAATTTTTTAACTCACACACACTACCAATTGTTAGATTACAATTTACAACCATAAGCTAGGATATAAAAGTGTAAATGAGTCGATGTTGGGCACTTAGGCTTTATTTCTAAAACTCGAGTTCCGCTTAGTATTTTTTCCAACTCAAACTTTACTCATTTATTATTTATTGATTAAATTAACTTCATTAATAATTAATTAATTATATATATATATATTATAGCGTAACAAAATATAATATAATAATAACAATAAAATAATAACAATAATAATTAAAAATGAAGCAATGAGTAAGCTTTTTAAAAAGCAGATATTTATCTTGGCTCGTAAGCTAGATTGAACTTCACAAGTTGATAACTGAAACTTGAGCTTGCCCTTATTTAACGAACATGCTTATATAATTGTAGCTTTTAAGCTAGGGTCAACTCAAATCTTTTATAAAACTGATCTCAAATAGCTCACCCATCCTTTTTTTGTTTTTTTACTTTTTTACACTCCTACCATAATCACTTGAGAAAAACAACACTTTAGACTTAATAGTACCTTTGATACCAGCTAGAAACCGTCTCAAACCAAATAATGAATCATTTAATCTCTAGATAAATTTCATATTGTACAAAAATGAGTGAAATTAATTACCGGAATGGAGAAGTGATCGGTGAAGTCGGTGGAGTACTCGTGACAACCGGTGAAATTATTATTGTTATTATTATTGGAAGTGTACTGGAACTGGGTGGTGGAGTCTGTGGAGGAGGTAATATCATTATTGAACAAGTTGTCGTTGGAAAAGTCAAAGAGGTCGTCAACGCCGAAAACATCCGGTCCAGATGACGACATACCATAAATATCCATCACAGTCAATACAGTGACGGACCCAGAAATTTTTTTTTCCAGAGGTCAGAAAGCTAGGTCCGCCCTGTTTGAGTTAGGATTTGGATAAATGAGGAATAAGGTGAAAGGTGTTGTTGATATAGTAGGGATTTTTGGGGAGGTGGGGAGCAGAGGAACATGGGTAGAGTGACCATGCAATGTGATATCTCTGCAACTCTCTGATCATCATTTACTTTTTTTCTCTTTGATATTAATACTTTACCTAGTTTATGTAATATAGTACTAAAAGTGAAATCAAGGAATAAAGGTAATGATTTTAACTCGAAACAAGTATGGAAATATATAAATGGAATCATACATAGTATTTTATGATTGGATACATGTGTATTTCTTTGGTGTAAATGTGAAATCATGGTATATTAACCGTATTTTAAAGTATGTTAAGTTATTCTACCAAATAGGGACAAAAATGAGAAGGACAAGAATGATTTTTAACAAAAAAAAGTCCTTAAAAATATAATGAAAAATCATAGCTCAAAATTTAATAAAAAAATGAAAATGTAAAAAAGCAAAAATGTTTCCACCGTCTTCCCCGTTTAAAAAAAAAGGGACACAATGCTGAGGAAAAAACATCATTGTGTCTTATTATTTAGCATTGTGTTTTTTTACCATTGTGTCTTTTTTTCTTAGTATTGTGTTATATTATTTAAAATTGTGTTATATTTTGTTCGGCATTGTGTAAAATTTTACGACCTATTGTGTCTTTTAATATTTATCATTGTGTTATTTGTTCATTTTTGGCATCGTGTCTTCTTTTTCGGCATTGTGTCTTTTCGTCGTTTTTTTTGGAATGGGATGACGAGGGAAACATTTTGGTTTATTAAATTTTTTCGCTTTTTATTTATATTTTGAGTTATGATTTTTTTATTATTTTTAATGGTTTTTTTATGTAGCCACAAATTCTTCTCACAATTCTCATTTTTCTTTACCTTTGTATTTTAACTTTACCCATTTTAAAGTTATTTAAAAATCATTAAATATTAATAAAGTGTTTTTCCTAAAATGTAGTAATGCTTTCTTTTAGTTTTAAACTTTTAATAAGAAAATTTTCAGTTAACTAAATAAAATGATTATAAAATTACAATACTAAATAGTGACTTTTTTTTACCAAATATTTGTTTAGTATAAGTTTGAAAAAGAAGATTTAAGATAAAATAATTTAATAGTTATTTCATTTAAGTTTAATTAACTATTTATGAAAAGAGATATGTGCAAAATGCATCTCAGTGGTCAACACCTTAATGTTGGTTGAGAACTTGTGATAGCATATTTTTACTGTTGTAACATCCTGGATAAATTGAAAACGCCTGAGTGTGACGTACAGATTGCTCAAACACACGTGACACTATTAGGTGACCATAATAACATTATTTCATTTAAATTTTCATGTAATACAAGTTTATCAAATAATACAAGTTGTAACAAATAAATAAACAAATGATAAGTTGTTCTTTGAATATCCTATAGGCATGCTATGTGTCTTCTAACTTTCATCCTCGTATCTTTACACCTGTAACATATGTATAAAATAAAGTCAGCTATGAACATAGCTGGTGAGATTCCCACAGTTTGATATTAATACGTAAAAATCATACAATTCATGGACAAGTGATAAACGAGCAAGTAAAGTCCTTTCCAGTTGGTATCAACCAACGTACTCGGGTAATCGCGCAAGTAAAGTCCTTTCCAATTGGTAACAACCAACGTACTCAGATAATGAGGCCCTTTTCCACTCGATACAAATGTACCTGAGTGCAAAGGGGGACGTATGATTATACTTATTGAGGCTACCACGTGCAAGTAAATTCGAGCAAGTAATCAAGTAACACACAAGTCCATATAGTGAATTGTAGTTTGTAATCAAAATTGTAATACTTGAATTTGTAATATATACATATGCTACCCCAAAATATGAAAACGTTTAAAAAAGGGTTGTGCGAAACTCACCTCGAAATCGAAGATAGCTTGAAAGATAAACAAAAAGCATAATAATGAAACCGAAGCAACCGAAAGTACGTTAAAGAATCCGAAACGATTGAACTTCTCGAACTATAAAAATAAATACGAACATTCAAAGACTAACTAACAAGATTAATAAAGTTACTTAATGCTTAATTTCTGTCGGGAATATAATAATTAAGGCATGGATTATTTTAGTATGAATCTAAGTCTTATCGGAAATTTTTAACGGTTTTATATTATTTAAACTTTAACTAATATGCGAGTTATAATCATACATTGAACGGATTTTATGTAACGCCCGTTAATTTCTGTTAAGTGATGGAAGCTATGTAGAGTTTGTATAATTTTCGGGATTGATCCGGCATTCTTCGAGGACCTCATTGTCATTCTCATAAGGTAAATTAATTAACTTCTCATCCAAGTTGTTGCATCTTTCAAATTTGAGGGGCTAGAGTGTAACATTGTGTTATAACAAAAAAAAAAAAACCCTAACCCTTTCTTTCTCTCTTATCCGATCGCAATCACAGCAGCAGCTCTAAGCCTCGTTTTTTATTTTTTCCAGCCAAGTTCAAGGTATAAAACTCTAATTCAACGTTAGTCCTACACCCATGCTAGTCTTTTACACCTTAATTCATCTTTATATCTCGCGTATTGATTGAAAATCGCTTGTTCTAGGCTTAACCGGTGGCTGCCCATTTGCGCATCTTTCGGGGCTGTTATAATTCAAGTTCTTGCTCCATCATTCTCCTAGCTATGTCTTGTATATCATAATTTAGTATCACAAGCTATGGTACTCGTTTGATTGGTCAATTGTTGATGAAGTGAATACTAGGATTCGGTTGACTAGTTTGTTAATTATTGCGTCTAGCGCGTTGTTTGAGTGAATTAACAACCAATTCGGATGGTGTAGCCTCGGTACGAGTTAAGGGTTATGACAAACTATTTGTTTGGTTAATGGGGAAGAATTGGTTGTCGGTTGCTCAAACGGGTCGGTACAACGCAAATTCGTGTTTATTTGGTAGTTTGTGCGTTGTGCATTCGAGTTACTGGCCCATCCAACTCGTGAGGCGTCGTGTGGACTTGTTGGCTGTGATTTTTTTAAATTTGGTCCACACGGGGCTGAGTTGTTTTCTAGGTGCATAAACAACTCGTAAACACACATATTTGATACGACTAGCAACTTCCGGGGATAGTTTGGGAATCCTTTACCCCTGGAATTACTTAAGGGCGGTTTCGGTTAATACAAGGCCCCGGGGGCTATTGTAATTGAAAGTAGTGAGGACGAGGCTTAAGGCCAATCAAACCATGTTAGGACGCCTCGTTGGATAAGCAAGTCGATTCGGTTCTATTAGTAATTATTGTTCGTAATCTGACAAGCGTTTGAGTTGTGGGAATACTTAGGGGTTCTCTAGCTCGTTGTGACTGTGTTGAGTTCATGATGCCCCTTTTTACTCTTTACATTTTGGGCTAGTATACACGCTGACTTGTTTTACCCGTTAAACTGTTTAAGTGACTACGTATAGGCTTGCTTGTAATAGTTGTATTACAAGGTCCATTATACGTATTTCTCTATGACCTATACCTGTTGAATCATATTAGTTCGTCGTGATTAAGCTATGTGTGTGTGTGTGTGTGTATATATATATATGCCTATTAATGTGTATACTTGATGAACTTACGTGTTGCATATTCATGATTCGGACGGGTCAAATATATTACTCGGATCCTTGACTTCGTGACTTGTGATCCATGGTGGAAAGGCCCGTCTCTTGTTAAACCCGTAATCGGGTCCAATATATTACCCGAGGAATCCCTTGGTGGAGAGGCCCGTATTGCGTGGATTTTCTGTAATAGGGTCCAATATATTACTCGAGTTACGAATCGTGGTGGAGAGGCCCGTATTACGTACTGTTTTTTGCTACCGGGTCCAATATATTACTCGAGCTACGACTCGTGGTGGAGAGGCCCGTGTTAGCATAAATACTTCAAAGGAAAAATATGTATTTATTTATTTACAATTTTCAAGATGTTTGTACTTTTGAAATATAAACTGATTTATAAATGTTGATTATATAAAAACTTGAACTCACTCAGCTCAAGCTGACTTTGTGTGTATGTTAGTTTGATTTTTCTGGTTAAGGATTTGAGATTATCGCTCAGACGTGCTAGAGACTGAACGGGCGGTTGAAGGCATTCCTAGTCAAGATTTTCTAAATAAAAGGGAATATTTTATTTATTAGTTGGTCATGGGATTTTAATACTTAGCTTTGTTACCGCTTATTGTTTGGTACCGACTTCCAGTTTGGGAACTTTTGACACTCACGAATTTCCGCTGATTAATCACTCTGAATTGGTTTTCAATAAAACAAGTTGCTTTGGTTTTTGAATTTTTGTGAAATTTTGGATATGATTACCAACTGTGGGATCCTGGGACTCGGGTTCTTACAAGTTGGTATCAGAGCCATGGTTCGAGAGATCCTAGCATTCTCGAATACTTGGACTCAAATTGTAACAGAAAAGACTATAAATGCCAACCGCGAGTAGCTAGCTGCACATCAAGAGCTAATTTTA
>NW_027506573.1:0-46210 GCF_021521415.1 Bidens hawaiensis
TATTAGAACCATCTTGAAGCCGGGGTACGACGGGACGGGGAGACGGAGCCGAAGACGGTGGGAGCCGGGAAGCCGGTGCGACGGGGAAGACGGAGCCGGTGCGACGGGGAGCGGAGCCGGTGCGACGGGGAGCAGATCCCGGTGCGACGGGGACACGGTGGGAGCCGGTGCGACGGTTGAGAGGGCTACGGTGGATGGTTTTCGGGTGGCTACGGTGGGTTCAGGTCTTGGATGAAGATGAAGATGAAGATGGAGGATGAAGATGAAGTGTTGTGTTGAGGAAGATGGCTATGATGGTATGTATATATATATGAAAATGAAGATGAAGGAGTGTTGAGGAAGTTGAGAGGGGTAAGGAAAAGAAGAATGAGTGAGGAAGTAGGGAGGAGGAATTCTTACGGGGGAAGTAGGAAAGAAAATAATATCCGGTGGTCGGACTGCCATTTTTCCCGTCAAGCTGGTTTTCCCAAGCTTTTAAAAATAATAATAAACAGAATGGCACAAATGTGACCCGCCAAAATTTTATTTGTAAAAAGACCAAAACACCCTCCATCTCAACGGTCATTAACGAAAATATTTAACGGAAGGGCACAGACTGCCCCGCCAAAATTTCACAGTGGCAGAACATTCGCAATTTCGTTTTCAGTGGTTAGCCCATCCAGCGACGATATAAACCAGGGAGGCAAATAGCAGATTTCTCTAATATAAAATATCAAAACTTATTTATACTAAAACTACGTCTCTCGCAAGTTGAAACATTGGTGCTAAGGTGCAAGTTGAAACATATATATTGTTAATTTAAATTGTTGCTATACCTATTATATAAGGTTATACAGGCCGTATAACACTATAACGTCTACATAACATACCGCTTGTTTCAGTATAGTTATAAAGGTTGTATAACATTTCCTGCATATCGTCGTGCTGTTTTTATTTTATAATAACGAATCTAGATAAATCCCACAGTACAAATGAGTGTAATGCTTCTATTTCATTAAACAAAAGATCCAACTGTAAAACCGATTATTTTCAATTATAAGAGGATCACGGCCCTCATTTACAACCAAAATGAGTGTTAAATGGCATCGTTAAGCGCCAAACCTGCAAAACTATGTAAAATACCGTCACTCCAACAATATTTTTTAATCTTCCACCAGATTACACATATATACTTCTAATCTTGTTGAACAATGCGCGTATCAAACGTTATTGTTTCTTCATCGCGTTTCTCATCAGCATTATTAACACTGCCTTCAGACTTCCTTATTTCTGCGGCCAGATCAGCGGCTGCAATATTTGTTTCAAACAGGAAAGGAGAAGGGAGCATATCTGGCGCTCCGTTCCCCACCTTACTTCTCATGTTTTCCTCCTCCGTGCCATCATAATGCAAACTTTGTAAAATTTGAGGAAGTGATAAGCCACCCGCATCTGCAAATGTATTTCCCGCTTCCATGTCGATTTTTTCCTTTGGCGAATCCTCGGGATTCGAAGGTGTGGGGTCCACCACTATATTGTCGTCTTCATGAACATAAGCCCGAAAATCGTGTAGTGAAGGCGGGATCTTGGAAAAAAAGACTTCTACAAGATTATTTTTTACCCCCTTATGATATGGATTCTCATTCTTACTATATCTATATCTGAAGTTTTCATATGTTGTCTGCATTAAGAGCATGTTTCAGATAATAAAAAGATTTAAATTACACAACCTTTTTAAGGGAAAGAAACATTACCTGGTTTGTGCAAATAAGATAGAAATGAAAGATTGTTAAGCCCCCAACAAACCAAACAGCAATGAAGCAGTAAACTATAAGAAAATCAGACAAAATATCCTGTGACATAGCCTTCAAAATGTTGACTTTTTGTTGACTTAAGTTGACCCATGAAAATGTGAAAACATAAATGCACAAGACAGTTGATGTAGATATAAACAAGTAGAAGAATCGATAGTTTCGCTGCAACCATGAACAAGTAAAACTGTTATCTATTTTATTAAACATGAATTGGCCTAAGTGGACCAAAGTTGACTTACTAGTCCAATGCATTGACCAACCCATGGGCAATGATGGTCAAACTTGTGAACACAATTGTTGCAGACGGAGCAGTGTGTTACTCGTGGAGGACGATAGAGCATACACGTGTCACAGTATTTGACTTTGACCGTGTGATTGTTAACAATAACGTCTTTTGTTCTAGGTAATCTTAAATGAGGAGTTGTTCCATGAATCCACTCCATTGAAGGGGTGTGCATATCATACACTTCATCAGGGTCGGGTGGTGACGCGTTTCTCGGGACTATACCGGGGTCTCTACTAGATGTCATGAACAGAAATATAATATCCTGTGAAAAATGTAATTGGTGTCACATGTTTTCCATTTTTTATATTTTTATAAAAAAATATTAGCATTTACTTACCAAAAAAGTGAGAGCTGCTGCTACAAGTAACACTGCATGCCAATAACCATAATATTGGCGGTGTTCCTTTTTATAGTTAATGATGTTGTTTACTTTGATACAGAAAGATATTGCAGGACCTGCAACCAGGAGGAATGAGAAACACAAAGAAGCTACATCTGGACCAAAGATCAATCTTCCTCCACATAAGAATCTCTGAGACATTAAGCAGAAATGAAGATGTGATTTTAATACAATAATGGAGATATATCACACAATGACACAATAAACAGACTGTAATGGTAACTAGGGGTGTAAAGGAGCCAAGCAGCTCGCGAGCTACTCGAGATCGGCTTGAAAAAAAGCTCGAATCAGGCTGAAATAAGCTTGTCTAATAAACAAGCCCTAGACCAAGCTTCCCTTATCGAGAATGAGCCAGTTCGCTAGTCTAAACAAGCCTGTTATTTATATAATTTTTATTTAATATATATTTATTTAATAATAATAATTATATGTAAACTTATGACAGAAGTAACTAAATAATCTATATATTATGTTATATAAAATTATACTTAAAAGATATATAAAACGAATTATATATATAAAAGTAATTAAAATAAATTACAAACGAGCTGAGCCGAGATTGAAAAGCTACTCACGAGCCGAGCCAGAACTTTAAAAGTAGAACTCGAAACAAGCTAGGTTCGAGCTCTATATAAGTTAAACAAGCAAAGCGCAAGCCTAGTCGAGCTCAGGCCCGGTTTGGCTCGTTTACACCCACCTTAAAGGGAAATCTCACACAAAATCCATTTGGTTTCAAGCTAACAAAATTTCATCATAAGTGAAATTTGTAGAGTTTATGACAGGATTTTAAAGCAGATGAGTTCAATAAAATAGCCATGCATGATATCCTTATACAACTATTCCCATATCAATATCACTGACTTAAATAAATAAAACAATTTCTAATAACACTAAGGGATCAGATAAATCAAAAGTTCAAAACCGTAGGATTTCCGAAAAATTACATTGCTTCCTTTCCAGACTTGATATTGTCGTTTCGGTTTCTTTTTCTCTTCTGCCATCAAATACTCAGGAAATGGAGTGATCGGGCGTGTCAGTGATCCAACTTAGCCGTTGAAAACAAATACTCAAATTCCAAATTTCAACTAACATCAGAAGATACTTTGGAAAATATTATTATTTGGAATATGAGAGAAATTAATGATCGAAGTCAAAGAGTAATGACAAGATCATCAAACAAAAACCTCGAGAATTATGTATCTTTTATGGGTTGGACGGATTAACCCATAATAAAATGTTGGCTTATGTGGCTACACCATCACACGTACAGCTAAACCTTCAATGTCTTCTTGCTAGCTTATGCCAACAAGATACGGCCAATGTTCCAGTTTTTGTAGCCCCATTCACGCGGGTACCGTTACATTAATTTTCTTCAACCTTACCCCGTGTTATTATTATTATTATTATTATTATGGTTTAGGATTTTGGTTTTTAGTAAGAATAAAAAAATTGAAAAACAACGCCCTTTAGATCGGGAATTTTTCTAATCAGAATTGGAATTGAAGTTAATTTGATTTAAAGTAATTTATATATAAAATTAATTACTGTAAGATAAATGTTATTAAACATCTACAAAAAAAACGTAATTTATACATTAACATTGTTTTTTTCAACCTTTTTATGTCACAGAATATATAACATCAATATCAATAGTAAATTAATACAATGATATTCTACATTATTGGAAGTTAATTTAATTTATTTGTTACAAATCACCTTTCTATAATAACATAACTGCATAGTAAAATCTGATCATAAAAACTCATCAAATGCTTTTTTTTTATAATTTAAAAAAAAACTAACTAGTTCACAAGGGAGATAGTGACGTAGACGAATAAACAAATAGGATTATTCTTCTTTTAGTTTATTAAAAAGAATATATTTTGTTATATGGTAGATAGGAAAGATGCTTATTGCTTAGTCTATATAAAATAAGTTGCCTCAAATACCATAAGTGATTTTTGTGACAAACATTAATGTGTTGTTTGTTTTTTTAAAAAATGTCTTCGTAACTTTTTTGTTTACGTCACGTAGATCACGCGCAGGCATTTTCATCCGCAGACTGTTTGTTTTCTCAAAGACATTTCATTAACAAACGTCTGCTCAAGTTCTTCTTGGAGTAGACTTGGCTCATCCACCTTTGAGATCTTCTAAGGTCTCCAGAGGGTTAAAATACTACACCCTACCAACACACAATGTCCACCACCACTACCACCCACCATTCACCACCACCACCCACCATCACCGTCGACCACCACCCACCCACCGTCCGCCACCACCATTGTTGTAAGACCCTAAAATAAATAGGTACAAACTTATTTTTTATTTCCATTAGATATAACAATCAAGTTTTAAATATATATTTCTTTTCTCGTAACTATGCAATTTGTTATTTATAATGCTACACTATATACAATAAAAAAATGTGTATGTCAAACTAATAATAAAGAAAATATTCAATATGAATAAAAAAAAAGAAAGATTCTGATTTCTTGAACCAATATAATTAAACTCAGACTTTATTTGTCATATCAATATGGAGTAATTTTGGGTGAGTAATTTTGGGTCTAAGACCTAATTTTAATTTAATTTTGGGGTTCTTAAAGAATTTAGTATAAACATAGGCTTGATATGATAGAAGGCTTAAAAATCATTCAATTATCTATTTATATTAAGTAATCAATAAAACCCCACTAAAATGGATGACGACTTCTTTTAATTGGGCGGCATCTTAAATAAAGAGAAAGTTGAAAACTAATAACCCTATTATTTAGTTATCATACTATTTATTTTCAAATGATAATAATCAAACTGACTTGCGAATAAGAATAATTTAATCAATTAGTGATATATGGAATATTAAAAAAAGAATACAAATAATAAAATATTTTGTTTCTAAATTAAGTAAACGTAAGGTATACATCATATATTTTATATAATTAATATCTTTACAAGTTTTAAAAATATAGTGTAATTTAATATTATACTTTCTTTAAGCGAATTCATACGAGCACCGCAATTGAACCTACATTAGAATTTGAAATATGCAAGCAATATAGGTTATAGGTGAATTTCAAGTTAGGGGTCTAAAGGAAAACAATTATCAATCAAGGTGAGTTTTCATGACAAATCCTCTTTTTAAATTATTTCTTTTTGGGATGGATACATGTTATAAATGTTTATCAAGTTTGAATATTTTTGAAGTGTATCGTGTTTAAAGTAAACACATGCTAGTCATTAAGTGTCTTAACTCGGGGCATATATACGTATAGCCATCGGTACCGTTACTATATTTAAAAGATATACATTCTTGCGTAGAATGTGGTGTAGAAGGGTGGTGTGATATGTTCGTGGATGTCGTGAACTTAAAAGTATATATGTTAGCAAATATTCTTGCGAGAATAAGAATTGATTTATTGACATGTTATGTTTGTACTTTACAAGATGATACACTTAAATTGATTATTGTTTTCTACTCTCATGAACTCACCAACTTTATGTTGATACAAATATTTTTGAGCATGTATTTCAGGGAATTAGAAATCAAGAAGGAAATAAGAAGCTAATCGAAGGAATATTGCGTATAAATAAATGTTGCGCGGAGTCACAATGTTGTTGTTTTATAGCAATAGTAATTAATCGTTGTTGTTTCAAGGTCAATCTATTTACTCGTCTAGATAATATTTTTCCCTGTTCACTAATAAATCGACTAATTAAACTCATGTTTTTATAATCAATTCAATCCCCCGATTGGATCGGGGGCAAACGCTTACGAAAAGATCGCTTGGATTTAAGAAAAGTTCGCTTGGATTTATCCAATCCTATGCTTGTATTAAAAGTGTCCTTTTTAAAAAAAAACACTTATGTATCAAATAAAGTTTGTAATAAATTTATCGTTTCCGATGTTTAGTTGATATCAATCGGTCACGTTTTAGCCCCATCTGGGCGGGGCGTGACAATTGTCCACCGCCCACCGTTCGCCACCATCACCCACCGTTCGCCACCGCCATCGCCCACCAGCCACCGTCCACCACCACCACTGTCCACCACCCACCATCGCCTTCCACCACCACCCACCACTACCACAGTTCGTACACCAGCACCAATTTATTTTAGCAATCTACAGGCGTTAAAAAACAAACAATCTTTTTCTTGTAGACTGCAAAAGTTTGGTCCATCTCTTCTTCTACAGATATCCGCTGATATAGTCTGCATGCTGCAGACATTTAAAAAACAAACACCACCTAAATCTTATCTTACTAATTCCATATCAAAATGATTAACCCAAGAACAAAGATTATACAAATTGGATCAAAATGAACAAAAGAAACCAGACCAATAATATAATGATTGACAAACAAACGAATACATCCAGAATCACCAATGTGATGAAACTCTAAAACCATATGAAAAAGAAGAATGTCAGTAGTGAATCTTGAGAATAACGAAGAAGAAGACTGCGAGTAATGAATCTTGAGAATAACGAAATGGAAGACTGCTACACGGCCTACACCTCTTCCTCATTTTTTTCTAATACATCATACCACCATTTTATTATTAGGGTCAATGTGTATAACCGACTACAAGTGTTCACAAACCATGCCTATATTAAGTCTAAATCCAGCTCACACGTGCGTGTGTAGCCACTAGCCTAGCTTAATTTTAAGTTCGGCCTATACTATTCTCAATCCAATCCAACATACAAAATAAACACAATTATATTAAAACAATATCCTCTTTAATATTTTCAATACTATTTGCTATAGAATTGAAATATTCAACAATTTTGAACTTATTGGTTGTCAAACCATATCATTAAACTTTTCTTGTGTAAACGAACCTTAGTTGTTAATACGATATAAAAATATTACAATTTTGATTTCAACTACGTTTTAAACATTTTTTTTTAAATCAAGAGTTCCAAAACGACTTCAACAATGTAATCAGCGGGGCTTGCCCCAGTGGCCAGGAACATGATGGATGACCCGGGTGGTAGGGTTCGAATCTTGATTCTGACGGATTTTTCTAGAGCATTAAAACCTGTCATGCCTTTGGGCGGGGTGAGCAAACTGGGTTTTGCCAGTAACGCCAACCCAAACTTGGACGTCAGCATGGATCCCAATCATGTCAACATAGTTGGCCTAAGTGGGTGGTGGGGCACGACTTGGTCGCGCAGTGCTAGCTTAACTATGAAAGTCACCGTTCGAAAAAAAAAGTATATATGCAATGTTATTTTAATAGATAATGTATTAAAATTATTACAAGAATTTTCAGTTTTTTGTTAACTTATAAACTTAAATACAAGTAACATTTTACGACAATTTCTGGGTTGGTTGGTATCCTAAACGTTGTTAATCAAATTCAAACAATCAGTTACAATGGTTATGGTGGATTGGATCATACGCTGATCTTGGAGAAGAAAAGACAATCTGTAGATCTAATCAAACACAATTCACTGAAACCAGATCCAATTCATCAAATTCAAACCACCCGGGGACGAAAGCTTGCGAAATCACGACAATAATAATCGTTACAAATGGCAGGAATGGGGCAGTTGATTGTAACAGACACGATATTGACTTTCATGTGGGTTTGGGCGGGCATTATCGTTAGAATAATCGTTCAAAATATTAACGTGTTGCGCTACAATGATTACGTGTTTGAAATGTTTAAGTGTTCTCTCACCGTTGTTAACATGTTCTTGTTCACTTATTTGGCTAAGCTCACCAGTGGCGGGGCTTACAATCCGGTTGTTGTTTTTATTAACGCGATTAATGGAGATTTCGTCACCTTTTGCTTTAATATTGGAAGAATACCCTTTCAGGTTAGTTAGATTTTGTTAGAATTAGATACATAGTATGCTAGCAAGTGGATGGTAATATTTCTTACAATGCACAAACGTATATGTGAATTTTAGGTGTTTGGAGCGGTCATCGGGGTGAGGCTTATTCTCGAGACATTTCCTGAAATAGGGCGTGTGCCCGAGCTGGTTATCGACCTTAATCAAGGTGCATTGACCGAAGGGTTGTTGACCTTCACACAAGTGTTGATAGCACTCGGTCTTGACAGAAACATTCGTGACAGTTTCTTTAGGAAAACTTGGATGAATAGTATTTTAAAACTTGCTCTTCATATACTCGGATCAGATTTAACTGGTGGATGCATGAATCCGGCTGCGGTAAGTATTCAATAAAGCTTTTAGATGTCATATGAGGAAATAAATACATGCAGCATGTTTATTGAATTTTGCATATTGCCACATTTTTTTAATTTAAATTAGGTTGTCGGGTGGGCGTATGCACTTGGTGTTCATAAAACAAAGGAGCATATAGTTGTTTATTGGTTTGCTCCTATTGAGGCTAGTATATTGGCTGTATGGACGTTTAAACGCCTTGTACGCAGGCCAAAACCAAAGAAACTGAAGACTCACTGAAGGTGGTTACATGTTTGCATAAACACGATTTGTCTACACATATACACAATAAAGAATCCAAATCCAGAAGTGTACATGATAGATTTTCTTGTTTTTCAACTGTATTCATTTCATCTTCAAGTTAGAGACACATTGACTTTTCCTAGTTAAACAAGTATTTTTTGAGTATTCAGAAGTGTACATGATAGATTTTCTTATTTTTGAGTATTCATCTTCAACCTATATTTTGTATGTTCTTCATTGTTTTTGTCTTATGTAAATATGTATAGATTCCATTGCTTCAAAAGCAATGTACAATCTTCACAAGGACATCCACCTAAGATGCAACCTCCATATGTGGCTCTCTATTCCTGATGTGAAGATACCTCGTACGTCTCATATGCTTGTGGATCGGTGTCAAAGGGGAAAAGGAGTTAATAATCTTTTTCAGTTTACACAATCTAAGAACTTGATGTGATTCATGGGAATGAAGTTTAGTCAAATATGGGTTTTGGTTTGATATCATATCATATATAATTCAATATGTAGCATCAAGCTAGCTAGCTAGCTAACTACAAAGACATAGGGTCTTTTAACAATGTATTAAGTTGTAGATACAACCATGAAATTGATGCAATATGTAATCACAATGGTTCGTCTTTCAAAGGCAACAAAGGTTAGACACCGCAAATCCACAATATATTTGTGACACTTGCTAGTAAAAATGACTAGATCGAAACATGTTCATGTCTAGCAATTGTTGTGGGACAATTATTACATATTACATAAATAGGAATCAAACCCTATATCCGTTTATGATCACGGGTGATTTAGCCTATTTAGTCTCACATGCTTATATTTGACGAGTATCGATGTTGGAAAACGCTTGGAACGGTCCCAAATGAAAAATAAAAATACTGCCACTCAGAGTATCTCATATTTGTCCTTTGGCTCTCAAATCATGAACGAGTCAGTTCCCTACATTTATCATTTATATTTCTACAATGTTACACACGCTTAATGCTAACACAGAACGTAAGATGCGATTATCGTTTATACCATCCTGATTCCTAACACATCACCTACTTGAATCGCATAGTGGCACTATCCATGACAATTGGGAAGATCCAATATTCAAATTTCTTTGTTGTATTTTTAAATCCTTCTTTGATTTCGAATTTCTTGTGTTTACTATTCATTGAATGGATTCGATTATGTCTTTGAAGAGGTAGGTCCCAGCAGAGCCCAGTTGGACCCGCAAGACTCACCTCAAAGAGGGACGTCTGCGCAGTTGAACCCGCAAGACTCACCTTCAACAGGGACGTCTGCGCAAAGGCTAAACTCGCAAGACACCTTGAAGAGACGTCTGCGCAGAAACCAACTGGATCCGCAGGACCCACCATGCTCAGAGACGTGACGTCCTTGCGCGCAGTACGCAAGCTGTTCCCGCAGGAAAAGCCTCCCAATGGTCGACGTACTCCGCATGTTCCCGCAGCAACGGATACTAGCCATCAGGGAAGGCTACCCGCGCAGCAAGGCTACATGCACAAGGCACTTAACTCTTAAAATAATTCAGTAATGTCACCTGAAGGAGGAGTGAGCAAGCCGGGAACACTCCCGCACAAAGCCGGGAACACTCCCGCACAAATGAGTCAGTCCGTACGATACTGGAGGATCTTTTGTACTGTAGCTGACGATGTATGGACAAAAGATCTGACCAAAGATACGACAGCTCACTGACAACAGTATGACGAGCAGCACGCTCTTGTACTGTATGTCACTATCAGCCGCTGCCTACTCACCAACCTGTCGGAGGACGTGCATAGCCTGCAGTTGGTGGAACAGGAATAGTACACAGCCGGCCTGGTCACTATCAGCCGCTGCCTACCCACCAACCACCAGCATGGCACGTGCGTAGCCCACAGTTGGCAGAACAGGAATACTATTCAGCCGGCTGTACCTGCTTGGAAACCTACCTTCGGCTATAAATACTCCAACACCTTGGAATGGTATGGACACATTACATTACCTTATCACATCTTATATCTTCATATATTATCTGATATCTGCTCTAGTCATTTCTCTTAATATATACTTATATTCAAGAGCAATCTAGTCTGATTCTCACGCCGGAGGGTGGTCACAAGGAGGTACCCCCCCTTCTCAGTGACGAGCTCACGGTGTCCGTTTTGCAGGTCATCAGAAGAACAACCATCTTTGCTAGAACTAACCCTCGTGGGAAACATCTATTTAACCCCCAGATTATCCGTAATCTGCCAGGGGTCGATTAGTGTTTCTTCATTGGCGCCATCCGTGCATAAAAGCTAGAACTAATTCTCAGTTTTTTCAAAACCTCCGAAAAGATGGTTAACGTTACTCCGGTCCCCATGCCAGGGAGTAACCAAGAAACCCCGGTAACCACAACCCCAGCTACTGGGGGGAACACCGGCGAATACACACATTTTACGAACACTACCCCGGTTACCCAAGCCGGGGCAAGTGCAGTAAGTTTTACGAACACTACCCCGGTTACCCGAGCCGGGGCAAGTGCAGTAAACAATCCTCCCCTGGGATTCATTGATACCTAGGAGGAAAGACAACAGACGAGTCCCCCCCCGCCAAACACTTGAACAAGTTAAAGCGTGGGCGGAAAAACGTCAAAGGGAATTCCAAGCTGAGTTGGATGAACGCTTACGTTCACTCCAACAGGCTGACGAATTCGGAAGCACTCGACAACAGCTCAACATGAGCAATGAGTGCGAGTACTTGGACGATGATTCGGAGGAATCCGACACCGACGTAAACCCTCGCCATAAGACGAAAGGGAAGCGTAAGGAAACGGACTTCCAACCAAGAAGGAATTTTGGAGAAACCTTCAAACCAAAAACCGCGGGTGGAAACCCACGTGACTTCTCTAAAACCTTCAGACCAACCGCTGCAAATGCGGGAACCTCCAAGTTTGCAAGGGACATTGCGGAAGCAATCGCCCCAAGAAGTGCTAAACAGATGTCCAACATCGGCACCTATGATGGTATATCCGACCCAGACGATCATTTGAACAGATTCATAGCGGGGGCAATCGTCAGCAACTGGACGGAACCCACGTGGTGGAATATGTTCCAGATGACGTTGGTTGGAGCAGCTAGAGCGTGGTTTGACCGTCTACCGGTCCACCACATCTATGATTGGGCAGACTTCCGACAGAAGTTTAGCCAACACTTCAGCCAACAAAGAAAGTATACCGAAGAGCAATGGACAATCCTCAATTGCATTCGAGAGGAAGATGAATCTTTGCTAGACTTCATCACTCGCTTCAACTCAAAGAAGCTAAGTCTGGGTAATATTAGCGAAGATCTTGTTCGCGCTGCTTTCATCCAGGGCACAAAAGACCCAGAGCTCATCCGCACCTTAAAGGGTAAAGATGGCATGCCATCCACATGGGATGCCATCATGACAGCAGCTAAACGCTTCGCGGAAACGGAAAAGCAACTGGGTAGAGATCTTCCCCAGAGCACAAACCTCTACACCCAGAAAACAAGAGAAAACAATTTCCTTACCGGCCGATTAAACAAAAAGAGGAAGCTAGGCATTTGGCAGTCAAGGGTAAACTTTGACACCTCATCCGGCTCGCACCCTCGGTTAGGCGGAAAGGATAACATGCCGTCGTCAAACCGGAACTCCAGATGGACGCCACTCACCAAAAGCGTCACCGAGATATTCGACAACGAGAGACTCCCATGGTCAAAGGCTCCAATAATCCGAGAGCGTCACAACGCTGATCAGAGCAAATTCTGTGACTTCCACAGGATAAGAGGCCACAACACCGAGGAATGCGTAGACTTGAAGGACATCGTCGAAGCATTTGTCAGAGATGGGACGCTCACGCACCTCGTGGCGTAATGAACGCTGAGCAGGCTAATGCGTGTAGAACCCCAGTTGGGGAAAACACGAATAAAACTGCAGCTTCAATGTCGGAGACTACATACTGCGTAAACAACGAGATTCCGAACCAAGTGCATATCGGCTCGAAAGGCTCGATGACACTCCCAAGAACATGGAAGGGAGCTCAATTACACAGTCTGCATGTAGATCAATTCCAAACTTGTAAAAGAAAAGGCCCAGAGCCACTTCTAATGGAAATGATTCTCCTTATCACATTGACGCTGATGGTCTTACATTTATACTTAATGAACTTTCCACACTGATATGCCGGTCTTCACCGCATACATAAGTGGGAAAACAAGTCGTTGCATGTGGAAGGCGGCAAAACCCGCATAAACACATAACGACAAATTTCTAAAGAAAATATAAGGAAAGCCTTCACGCAGGTCAGTCATAGGTAAAGTTTGATCATCCTACTAAATGAAAGTGCCGGTCCTACCAGCACAAATCATGATAGAGGAAACCGAACTAACCTATTGACAACCGCGCGTCGAACGGTTAATTTATTCAAAACACTGATATGCCGGTTTTCACCGCGTAAATAAGTGTGAAGAAATCGTTGCGTGTGGAAAGCGGCAAAACCCGCATAAACACAAAAAACGGCAAACCTTCACGCAGGTCAGTCATAGGTGAAGTTCGGTCATCCCACTAAATGAAAGTGTCGGGCCTAACCGCACAAATCATGATAGAGGAAACTGAACTTTAACCTATTGACAACCGCGCGTCGAACGGTTAACTTATTCAGAACACTTAGAAAATATCTTTAAGGAAAAAATGAGGAAAACCTCCACGCAGGTCAGATATAGGTAAAGTTTAGCCATCCTACTAAGTGCAAGTGACGGTCTTACCCGCACAATCACGAAAGAGGAAGCAAAACTTTAACCTATTATCTGCCACGTTGAATAGGTTAACTTATTCAAAGTACTTAAGAAATTGCTAAGTTAAACTAAAGTATGCACAAGCGAATCATATATTGTTTATGCGGCAAAACAAGTGCCAAATTAAACTATAATATGCATGAGCAAGTCGTATAACGTTTATAAAGCAAGAGTGACGGTCCTACCCGCACAAAGGATTTACATTCCATAAAAATTCAAGTATTACAAGAATGGCCGGGTATCTACCCGCCTACAAGAGTGTAAATCTATACAAAAACAAACCTATCCTAACAGTGGAAAGGGATCTAAAGGTTCAAGCTTCAGGACCACTCCCTCCAAACCCACTTGTACCCGCACCATCACTTGGCTGTGGCGGTTCAAGGAAGGTCTTGAGAATGGTTAACCCATCATCAGCAGCAGCAACTTCGTTCACCTTCTCCACCACTGGATGCGGGAAGGCAGCATACTGGTTCACTGCTTGGTCATAAGCAGCTTCAGTATCCACATCATATAAAGGGAAGTTGGAAGGCGGGATGCCCTTCTCAACGAACCCTAGACCAAGCAGGAAGCCAGCCTTTTCCCCATCCTCATGAGAAGCGTTGAGGGCTGCGCTCATGGCATCGTCATATGATGTGTCCGTGAAGACCCGATGCACAACCTACAAAACAAAAATACAAGTATCAAAACCTTTTCTAAGTATAAAGAAAAGCGTGAAGACATTATGAAGCTAGGCTTACCTGCGACAACGCTTCTCGTAGAAGCCATTCCTTGGTAACCAGAGCCTCCTGGAGGGCAGCTTGAGCTTGGTTACGGGCGCGTTCGGCTTCACTTTTGTTAAGGTCGGCAAGCAACACTTCCTTAGCAGCAGCCTCTTCAACGCCCTTTAGCTTACGCTCAGTATGGTCAAGCATACCCCTCTGGTCCAAGATTTCTTGAAGCTTCTTGACGTCTTCCATGGCCAAGGCGTCATGAGCCTGCTGGAGCCTCTCTAATTTGGCTTTGAGCTCCTCATTCTCGTTGCGTAGAGGCTCAGCAACAGCTTCAGCCCTGGTGGCCCTCTCAGTTGCGTTCCGAGCGGTTTCCTTAGCTAACCGAAGCTGTTCGTTAACAGCTTGGGCAGCCTTGGAACGGGCCTGAACTTCAACCTCAAGGGCCTTGAAGGCCTTCTCCTTCTCCGCAGCAACGGCGGAGAGCCTCCTGTTCTCCTCCCGGAAAGCCAGCGCCTGAGCTACTTCTTGGATACGAGCTGCTTTTAACTTGTCGTTTTCACGACAAAGCAGCTCGACGCGCGGCTGCATCCGGGCAAGGAGAATTCGAGGCTCGTTTGTCAGCCTACCCTCCTGGTAGCTTGACATAGCTTCTCCCAGTGCACCACTGGGGGCGGCGTGGCGCGCCCACTCGACGCAGTCCACAGCCGTCCGAAGGGTGGTTCCCCGGCGGATGTTCCACCGTGGAACAAACACCTCATTCGAATCCGACACTGCAAGGAAAAGATGATATAAAAAAAACATAACAGGCCAAAATAACCCTACGCACCTGTAGGGTCGACGACAGGCCTGTAGCCGCCAAACCCATCACCCGAACCTAACGGATATCCATCCAAGAGGTCAGGCAGATGGGAAGGAGGCAGAGATTGGCTAGACGCCCCAACCCCAAACATACCTGCTGAACCGGCCGGGGGCGAGGTGGTCGCCGGTGCTGGAGGCGCGGTTGAAGCCGCCGTCGTAGGAACCAACGGAGGTGAACTCACCGGAGGTGAACTCACAACCGTGGTCGCCGCTGCGGAAGAGCCCGCAGAAAAACTCACCGCCGGCTCAGTGAAGGAATCAGTGAATATGGCACTGACAGCCGGCGGAGACGACGTCACAGTTGGAACAGTTGCCTCAACCGAGTGAGCAACTGAACCAACACGTGAAGCAGGCGCAGTCGCCTGGGTCATCGCCTCAGGTAGGTTGACCAAACCTACCGTCATGGGTCCGGAGGTGCTCCTCCCCGCTCCACCCTGGAATGCGGTAGCATCCACGCCTACATGAAGACAAGATATATAAGTATAATGGCGGAAAGATATGAAGTTAAAAGTAAAGGAAGTTTGTACTTACGAGTCCTCTTGAGCTTGAAGGTACGAACTGGCGGGGACGAACCCGATGGAACCGGCCTCTTTACGCTGGTCACCGTCGCTGTACTGGGCTGCCCGGAGGTGACAGCCGTCTCAACTTCCGGAGCAGTGATCTCAACATCACCAGGGTTCCCCGCCACCTCCTCGCTTTCGGTCTCTGAGTCAGACCGATTCACCGGATCGGCAGTGGAGGCAACCTTCGCCTTCCCCTTCCCGCCAGCAGCCTTCTTCTTCCTCACGAAGAATGGACCATCTGCGGATTCCTCATCAGAAGATGACAAGATTATAGGAATTCCAGCAGAGGTTTGAGCATTGAGAGGGCGATGGTCAAAAAGTTCTTTACCTGGCCGCCTGGCGCTCAGGATCTCGTGGCCTGGCGGGTAGACCTCCACGAACCGATCTGCCGTTTGCTCAAGGATGGGCAACTCGTTCTTATCTAGAGCACGAGTACCCATCCGAGCGGGACCATCACTCTCCCGCGGCTGCAGGAGAGACTGCAAGTCGTTTCCCTCTGAAAACAAAAAGAAAAAACGGTTAGAACAAAAACCCTAAATTAACGGATAATATGAAGCATACCGTAAGGGACAGAGTTCAAACCGTATTCGAGGACGATGAGAATCTGTGACGCCTCCTTCCACACCCGGCTCATCCCGAGCATCACCATCCCGGACTCCGCAAAGCGGTAAACCGGAGACTGGATCCGGGAAACCTTGGAGAACCATTCCGCCTCCTGGTAGCTGGAGGCGTGAAGGTTCGGGAGAGCTCTCCCGTTCTTGAACGTCATCGCTATGGGGACGACGCGAGCGGAGATATAGAAGAACTCCCGCTTCCAAGATCGAAGACTGCGCTCGGTAGCGCAGATCTTCAAACCCTTGATCCGATTGACCAAGGTATACCACCCCTGGATGCACCTCCAGGAATAGAAGGTCATCAGGCGGTCAACATGGGGCTCCACACCCAGAATGAGACACACCCACTCGAAATGGCGGATCTTGGCGATCGCCATTGGGTGTACCTCAGTCAGATGCACACCGTGTCTCTCCAGAACACGGTATACAAACTTCGTCAATGGGAACCTGAGATTCCCATAGACGAAGAATGCAGCGTACACCCCTATCTTGCCCTTGGGGGCATCGTACACCGTCTGATGAGGTGCAGGAAACTCAGGCTCGAAAGGCTCGAGCATGAACTTCCTGACGACGTACTGATAGAGGTCGACCGGAAGAGCACACTGGCACTCGCCAGCAGTACTCTTGTCATCCTTGTCCGACGTGGACGACGGATTCTCGAGGTATACATCGGACTCCTCGACATTAACCTCAGGATCATGAGAAGACATGTTTGGGATGTAAACAAGAACGATTTCAGGAGAATGCTCGACAGAAAAGTTAGAGTATTCGCCGGAAATCGTTTAGAAGAAGAAGAGAGGTGAAACTGTGAGTTGAGATGCAACCTCTCCTCCCTTTATATACTCATCGCAATGAATGCGATGAATTTAATGCGGAGGAGAGAGGAAAACGCTGGTGCAATGAAACTATGACACGTGGAAAAAGCAAGCTGGCAACAGCTGTTGACAGGACGCGTGCCGTAAACTTCGCGGCCACGCGCCCGAAAACTCGCGCCCACGCGCCTGAAAAAGCGTCTGGAATGACCATATACTGTCACGTCGTCATAACTTCCTGCACGTCCTGACACTGTCAGAAGAAACCGTCGGACGACGTTTCAACAGTTTGGACTGTTCTTATCCTTTCACCAACTCTTCGAATTTCAAAAAGATTCAAAAAGATTCAAAAGTAAGCGGGACTATACCCCTTACCTTGGCAACCAAGTAACTATAAGACAGGTGCGAGTACAGTGTTAAGGCAAAACCCTTCACATACTTAGCACCTGCAGGGAATTGAAGCCAAGAATACCTCGGCGACCAAATAACTATAAGACGGGTGCGGGTACAGTGTCAAGGCAAAACCCTTCACATACTTAGCACCCGCAGGGAATTGAAGCCAGGAATACCTTGGAAGTAAAGTAACTATAAGACGAGTGCGGGTACAGTGTCAAGGCGAAACCCTTCACATACCTAGCACTCCGCAGGGAATTGAAACGAAGAAGGATCTTCTGGGCCATGCTTGCAGAAACGGGAATAACATCCCCGCATAGCGGGAACGTCGAGAACTAGATTGTTTGAAGCTCCAAGATGGAATTGGTTGTCTTAACATAATTGATCACTGTGTTCAAAACTACCAAAACCTCATGGAGAATCTATACAAGTGGAACTCAACGCTCCTGACTTGCGAGGAGGTTACAGACCTACCCGCATCATACCCAAAGATCAAGCAGAAAAGTCGGGAATTTCTGCACGTGACATTAGGACTTCCGCGGGAAGAATCCCCATGGAAAACCTTAAAACTAAACCCTTTTCAAAACCCTTTGCTTAAGTCCAAAAGTTCACCTCACTTATTAACAATTCATGAGAAGAACATTGGACTGTGGGGACTTGAAGAGGTAGGTCCCAGCAGAGCCCAGTTGGACCCGCAAGACTCACCTCAAAGAGGGACGTCTGCGCAGTTGAACCCGCAAGACTCACCTTCAACAGGGACGTCTGCGCAAAGGCTAAACTCGCAAGACACCTTGAAGAGACGTCTGCGCAGAAACCAACTGGATCCGCAGGACCCACCATGCTCAGAGACGTGACGTCCTTGCGCGCAGTACGCAAGCTGTTCCCGCAGGAAAAGCCTCCCAATGGTCGACGTACTCCGCATGTTCCCGCAGCAACGGATACTAGCCATCAGGGAAGGCTACCCGCGCAGCAAGGCTACATGCACAAGGCACTTAACTCTTAAAATAATTCAGTAATGTCACCTGAAGGAGGAGTGAGCAAGCCGGGAACACTCCCGCACAAAGCCGGGAACACTCCCGCACAAATGAGCCAGTCCGTACGATACTGGAGGATCTTTTGTACTGTAGCTGACGATGTATGGACAAAAGATCTGACCAAAGATACGACAGCTCACTGACAACAGTATGACGAGCAGCACGCTCTTGTACTGTATGTCACTATCAGCCGCTGCCTACTCACCAACCTGTCAGAGGACGTGCATAGCCTGCAGTTGGTGGAACAGGAATAGTACACAGCCGGCCTGGTCACTATCAGCCGCTGCCTACCCACCAACCACCAGCATGGCACGTGCGTAGCCCACAGTTGGCAGAACAGGAATACTATTCAGCCGGCTGTACCTGCTTGGAAACCTACCTTCGGCTATAAATACTCCAACACCTTGGAATGGTATGGACACATTACATTACCTTATCACATCTTATATCTTCATATATTATCTGATATCTGCTCTAGTCATTTCTCTTAATATATACTTATATTCAAGAGCAATCTAGTCTGATTCTCACGCCGGAGGGTGGTCACAAGGAGGTACCCCCCCCCCCTTCTCAGTGACGAGCTCACGGTGTCTGTTTTGCAGGTCATCAGAAGAACAACCATCTTTGCCGGAACTAACCCTCGTGGGAAACATCTATTTAACCCCCAGATTATCCGTAATCTGCCATGGGTCGATTAGTGTTTCTTCAGTCTTAGAAGCATTAAAGCATGAAACAAGTGTTTATATCACTAGTTCATAACACGGAACATGCTGTTCTGATTCACACTAGCTTACTTCTTTTTTAAATTGATTATTATTATTTATAGATTTAAAGTTACAAGTTCACGAAGTTTTTTTTATTACAAAATAACCATCAACTACTTTAGTAAACATAACTCATTTTTCTATTGAATTTTAAATTATGTATTTACTTCCAAAATGGAATAAATTTTAACAGAAGTAGCATTACAAAAATCACGAAGGAATAAAAGTGTTACTATAGTACTATAAGTATACCTATGATTGTTGTTAGCATTGTTCACGAGCCAAGCCAAACCAAGCCAGGTAGGGTTGACTCAGTTTTAATAAAAATACTAGTTTAATTTAGTTTCTGCTTGTTTAGATTAACAAAAGTTAATAGAGATATAGATTCTAATGTGAAGTGGACCGGATGATAATATCTTTTATTTAGATAGTAAAATAAATAAGTTAAAGTTAGTTTAAACTAGTCAAACAATTAAGGAAGCCAACCCTGACTTGAGTTCGTCTCGTTTACGAACCCGAGCCAAGTAGAAGCTTCAATTCCTTCAAGCCCGAAAGTAGTTAAAAGTCTGGACCGGCTTTCGGGTGAGTGTTGCAAATTGCAATTTCATCCACCACGCTTACCTACCACCACACCAACCCCGATGTAGGTAGGTTCCAATTCCATACTTTTTAAATCAACCAAACCCATTTATTTATTTTATTCATTCTCAGCAGCTGCAGCAGATCTATCTATCTATTCGATTACTTCCGGTTCCAGGTAAACCTATTTTTGTATCCTTTTAACTCTTCTTCTGCTGTTATCAAGTAAATTATGTTCAATTATTATCATTTCTTATAACGATATCGATAAAATTGAATCCGCACATAAGTTTTTTCGTATTAAATTTGATTCGTAATGCTTTGTTTTAGCTTTAGCTTCAGCTTCAGTAGTTGATGAATGATGATAGTTAAGTGGATTCTGCATTTTAAACTAAGTGTCTCATTAAATTAGATAACTAGGTTAAAACTTTGTAGGTCAAATAAGCCTATACATGTCAGTGCAAATTCATATTAGATTATTCAGTGAGTTCGGATCGGTAGCCGTTTTCTGAACCGAAGCCGAATTCACACTTGTCTAACCTAACCGAATTCAATTCAGTTTGGTTTCTGTTAAAACGAGTAGTCTATAGATCACACATAAGCTATAAAAGGTCCTGGACGACATATCGTTGAATTATATATTTTTTATTTTATTTTTGGCTACTGTCTTTCAGATAAGATCGATCTCGGGGTATAATAATATCGTCTGACTCTTTACTCCTACTGGAGCAATGGATTTCTTGGAAGCAAAGGAGATCCAGGTTGGCCTTGCGGTTGCTGCTGTTGTCGTTGTTGCCACTGCAGCCTACTTTTATTCCACAAAGAAATCAAAAGGTTTATCGATTATCATAACACATTTCTAACTGGCTTTACGTAAATTATCCTGTTTTTTAACTCCTTTCTATGTTGGTTAGTAGGGAGCATTGATCCTGAAAATTTTAGGGACTTCAAGCTTGTGAAGAAAACGCAACTTAGCCATAACGTGGCCAAGTTCAAGTTTGCACTTCCTACACCTACTTCAGTGTTGGGCCTTCCCATTGGACAGCATATCAGTTGCAGGTATATTATGTTGCTGAAAAAAGACACTTTCACTTCTAATTTCGATTTTTAACTTCTATATTTGATGTCAATAGTCAAAAGTTTATCTTTGTTGTTTTTCGTATTAAATTACTTTGGTTTGTACTTCAGGGGTAAAGATAGTCAAGGAGAAGAGGTTATTAAACCATACACTCCAACTACCTTAGACACAGATGTCGGATATTTTGAGTTGGTCATTAAGGTACACATTAAAATATTAACTTTTTTTGTGTTTGCTTCACATTTAAATGATATGTTCATTTTTAGTATTCTAGTATGAGTTGTTAATATGATGCTGTATGCGTGTGTAGATGTATCCGCAAGGTCGGATGTCGCATCACTTCAGAGAGATGCGTGAAGGTGACTATTTGTCTGTTAGGGGACCCAAGGTACTCACACTTCAGTTTATTTTACTTTTTTGTTTAATCTTCTTAACCATCTGAGGATGTTAGCCATAATAAATTAATTTTCCGAAACTTGTATAATTGCAGGGGCGTTTCAGGTATCAACCTGGGCAAGTGAGGGCTTTTGGAATGCTTGCTGGGGGCTCGGGAATCACTCCTATGTTTCAGGTATTTGTTTATTTATTTGTGAATCTTGTATAGTGTAAACAAACTGGATTTATGTTATTTTTGTAATTTCTATCTAGGTTGCTAGAGCTATACTAGAAAACCCAAAAGACAAGACCCAAGTGCATCTCATCTATGCTAATGTCACATATGATGACATTCTTCTTAAGGTAATTATTATTGCACAATTGGTCTATATTGAGTTAATAAATTTGAAGATGAGGTCATTAAATATTGTATATTGATGTAATTGCCTCGTTGATAATTTTCAGGAAGAAATCGATGGGCTTACAGCTAATTACCCTGGTCGTTTCCATGTGTACTATGTATTGAATCAGGTATTTAAATATAATCAAATTGATTATTGTTTGCCATTTTTTGTCTTATCTTTTTGTAATAATTATTTTTTTTAACTTTTGCAGCCACCAGAGGAGTGGACCGGGGGTGTTGGTTTTGTATCAAAAGAAATGATCCAAGCCCATTGTCCTGCACCAGCATCCGATATTAAGGTATGTTTCGAATCTATTTCCATCTTTCCAAATGTTGTTTAGAAAAATTGTTATATTAAACTAATAATATTTCTGAATATGCAGATTCTAAGATGTGGGCCACCACCGATGAACAAGGCCATGGCCAGACATCTAGACTCGTTGGGATATTCCTCAGAGATGCAATTTCAATTTTAAACATATTGAGAGGGCCTTTATGTATTGCTCTACTTCACCATTTTCATTAGTTCGATTAAGAAAAATTAGACTACAGTTTGACACAGCACTTTGTGCTTCGAGTCTGCTTGTTAATCTTCAGTGTACTCTATTCAGAATAAAGTTATAAAAACATGTAGTTTTACATTTGTTTTGCGAATGCTTTTGAATGTGAACTGATGGGTAATGAGTAATCATGTATTAGTAGGGGTGAGCATAAACCGGGTAAGATGTGAGACCAGAATCGATCAGACCCGGTTATGTTACAATAGGGTCGGTTCTTGGGTCTTGAGAATACCAATAATTGGGTCCAGGTCAGGTCGGGTATGGCTGGTAAGGCCCGTTTGCTCCTTGGTATCAGATGTGTATGCCACTATGTGAGATTACCAAAACTTGGGTGTGAGCAAAAAAAACCGATTAGCGGAACCAAAATCTGATTGCCACTTAATCTTAAGTGTCCTCTACTCACAATAAACTTCTATGTTTAAATTTGTTAATAGTTTAACATAAATATCAGAGGTGGATCTACAGTGGTGGTACGGGGGTCGGCCGACCCCTGTGAGATTATGATATTTAGTTCTTTACATGTGTTGAAATCCCAATCGACCCCTGTGAAATTTTGACGCCGACCCCTGTGAAACTTGAGAGAATGTAAGATAAAAGAAAAGTTTGAACTTGAACAAGCCGGAAATTTTCCGGTGTCTGTTGACGACGCCGAAGGAAGCTGTGAGTGATGAAGAGGATGCTCACCTAATATTTAAAAGGGAAAATTAAAAGTTGACTTTGTAAATTGTATGTAAATCAGTATGTGTACTGTGTAGAGTAAATGTCAGACTAAAAATTAAAAAGAGATAAGCATCACTATTATTATTTTATTTATTTCTGTTTATCAATTTCAATTCATAAACACGTTTTCTGTTTTTCATTTTTGCATTTATATTACTTATTCTTTTTTACTCAGTACATTATATTTAAATTTTTAATAATTTCTTTTAATGATTTAACATATATATTATGTCTATAGCTATATGAATATACGTGACCCGATCTAAACCGAATAATTTATTAAACATGCATATAGTTTTAAATTTACGACTCCCATAGAAAAAAAAATTATGGGCCATGAAATTTAAGAATGTGAAGAGGAAAAGGTAAAGATTTATTTAGATTTTTCAGTAGCTTTATTAAGGAACAATGGAAGAATACGAACTTATTTTTAGGTTAAGTTATTGAAGATATAGTCATGAGAAAGACTAATATTTAATTGTGAAACATTACGTTTCACGTCCTTTAGTTTGGTTATATTATATTTTATATTTTGTTTAATTATTTTATTATTATATGACCCGACCCGCTTTGATCCCGCAAGAACAACTAAACCGAAAAAATTTTATATCGATTTAACCCGATCCGAATGACTGAACCGAAAATTTACATAGCGATAGTCAACTGGGTATTGACCCAAAAATCCGACCCCTGTATAAAAATTTTCTGGATCCGCCACTGATAAATATTAGGTTAAAAGTTATAGTTTTTAGTTTATTATTTCGGTTAACTTTTTTCTACTCCGAACATTTCAAGTTTAAATGTAAAACAAAAATTGAACCATCACATAACCAGTCTCATACGAGAAACCATCATAAAGGTTTTCTGAAACTGAAAAGCTAAAACTTCTGTTTGGTTCATTTTTGGTTTCAGCCAAAATCTTATCTATACGCATATCCCCAGTTCCCTACCTAATCATCGCTTGTTGTCATCCTTGAACTACTAATTATCAACTATGTCAAAGTCTCGAAGATATACTACGGTCTACGGACGAGCGACTTATGGTAGGTTGAAGCTAATTAGCTTAAACATAAATCAATGTGAGGCTAGCTCACTTGGTAGAGACTCACTAATTTTGATGAGAGATCATAGGTTCTAACCCTCACAAGGGATATACACATACGAGTTTGTCATTAAAAAAAATAACTTATACATATGAGTTCTCTTTAATTATCGCATATGACGCAAGTTTAAGGCAATTAGTTAATTTAATCGTCCCAAATTTTGAACAATGAATGATTGCTCCAATGATCGATGTATGAAAAGCTATGCATAATTATTAATATTCTCGTGGTCACATTATAAGACAAACCATAGCAAACATAGTATTATTTCAATCGTGACATCCAGCGAGATTGAAATATGATGCGTGGAACCATGCTCACAAAAAGCATAGATATGATTCATTTACACATATAATAGAATTTTATATTATCAATCAATCAACTGCCTACATATGATTCGTAACAATAATTATTAGTGATAGCTTTCAAAACTCAAAAGTATTGTTACAAAAAATGAAAAATAAAGTGGTGTTAAGGAACCATAACTTAAGATTCTTTCATGTTATATCCATCAAATCATTGTTTTCCTTTTTGGGTTTTGCCATACTTCCCTTTAAACTTTTTCTTTATAATGTATTTTCATAGCTTCTTAAAATTCATGTCAAAGTATTAATATATGTAATTTTTTTAATGGCAAAATAAGTCATATTAAAATGATGGTTAAAAAAAGCTAACCACTAAAACAAAACATAAAAAAAGCCTAAATTACATCAATAGAAGTGGATTTTAAAGCCGTTTGGTTCAAAAGCCTTACATATTCATAGCTTTTTGAATAGATTTTTGAGAGAACTTCTATTTTGAACCATGTAGTTTTTTAAAATTATCAATTTTAGGCTTTCATGATACAATAATTTCAATTAATTATCAGTTTTAGTCTAATTCATTAATGTCATCCACCAATCGTTAGTTAATATAACTTTGAAGGTTTTTTGTATTTTTCACAAACTTTTAATTATAAGAATTTTTAGGCTATCTACCACATATAAGTTTTATACATTTTGTTATTTTTTAGTATTATGATTTCTTATATTTGTTTATATATAAATATCTATACACCTTTTTTATTTTTAAAAGCTATGTTTTTTATTGAAATTGGCATTTTTATGCAAATGTATATTTATTTGTGTTTAAATACTTTTACTTTTTTTGTTTAGTTGTAACAGTATGTCGATTTTAAAAACAATGTATTTAGTTTTATTTTGAAGTACGATTTCAATTATAGACTTTTACTAACTACATATGACTTAGAAAAATCAGCATTCCTACTTTTATTTCTCAATGGTAAAAAGAACATATATTATTTTATATTGTTTTTTTTACTTTTCAATTGACAGAGTGATTAAAAAACCATTTATTTAATTTTATTCTTTTTTTTGAAACTTCACTATATAAACAACAGCGAACAACGCCCGGAGGCTACAAAGACCAAAGAGACATTACACCAAATTGAACGAACACCAATCTGACCACAAGACTGGTTTTAACCGAGGCCTATTTCTATACCAAAAGAACCCTAAAGCCTTAATGTCACTAACAATATCAACAATCCTTACCAGAATTTTAGAGAACACAAGATCGTTTCTAGCTTTCCACAGCCTCCAACAAATCGTTATCACCAAGCCTTGAACAACCTCCTCTTTACCTTGGGACAAACCTGCCGTCAAATGCAATCTGGAGAGCTCGAAAACACTGTTGCAACCCCCCGAAGAAACCGAGGTCCAAGATTCGAACCAACTCCAAACGTGACCCGCCACTTCACAGCTAGAAAAAAGGTGATTTGCCGTTTCCGGAGCTAACCCGCAAAGACTGCAAGAGCCTGAACTAACCTGTACCTTTCTTCATCAATTCGGTTCTCGTAGGAATCCTATTCATCACCTCTCGCCACATAAACACAAGACACTTCTTCGGAATCCATTTGACCCAACCTATCATACTCCCCGAGTTCGGCTCAATATCTTTACCAATAATTCTTCTAGCATCCGCCACAGAGAACTCGTCACCTTTAACACCTCTCCAAATCCACTTATCCGGCCCATTTGAACCGAGAATCGGACTAAACAGACCAAACATCTTCTCCCATTCCAAAACCTCTTCGGCACTTCTCGGATCCCTTCTCCAATTCCAGCTCCATTCAATCCAATTCCCCACATTTCTAACCCTTTCAAAAACCGTACAATGTTTCTTTTTTTCAAGGGAAAAAAGAAGCGGGAAAAGCAATTTTAACGGGCCACACTCGTTCCACGTATCGAGCCAAAACTTAATACTTTTACCATCTCCAATCTTACTAACGAAACATTTATCTAAGCTCTCACCATTGTTCTTTAAATCTTTGATGGCGGAAGCAATATTTTTCCAAATCCCCAATATTTTCTTATTAATCGGCACTAACCCCCAATCGTTACTAGAACCATGAATACCTTCGATGACCATTTTCCATAAATTGTTAAGTTCTATTTTCCACCTCCAAGCCCATTTCAATAAAAGGGCTTGGTTCATGATTTTCAACCCTGTGATGCCTAAACCTCCTTTCTCAATCGGTAAGGCAACAATAACCCAATAGATTTTTCTCTTTTCTTCCGATAAAAACCTTCTAAAGTGTTAATGACGCCGGTAGGAGCTTTAAATAGGGAGGCTTTCCAAGACCACCAATCGAAAGAGATGACTCTTTCCACTTAGATAGTCTCTTATCGAACACTTCGAAAATCGGAGCCCAACTATTGATTCTATTAAATAAATGAAGGGGATGGAGCCTGCAACGCACCCCATCAAATTAGTCATTCTCGATATTTCACACCAACACCGAACAACCTTGATTTTTCCAAATTTATCTTCAAACACGAACATAAATGGAAACACCTAAGGAGACGAACAATACATCTAGCGTTCTCATCATTCCATTCCCAGATAATTAACCAATTCCTCCGCAAGCAAAATATGAGACACAATCGGGCCATCTCTATTCTTGATTTGCATTTAATAATGATACACAGTTAATTTAATTTTATTTAATTTAATTTTTTTAAACTTCGATTGGAAGATAGAGCAGAGCACATTTAGTAATTGTACATAGTTCATAAAAGATAAACCTAGATACTAAATATTTTGTAACGTGTGTTATTGTACCTGAATTCAAATCAAATATAAAACAAAAAAATATAAAAGTTGAGGTGAACAAATAGGGTGACGTCAGTCGGTGAAACACAAGCATTGATGAAACACATTCTATAAATCGGCTATTATGAGAATTTTCTCTATTATTATTATTATTATTATTTAGTTTTAGTCCTTACTTTATTTATGCAAGGGGAAATTCCCATAATAGCCCATTTAAAGAATATGTTTCCAAAATTATCCTTAATAATTCAAGTTTCCAGCTTTGTCTCTTTGTTATCTTGTCGTCGACGACATGATAGCGAACACCGACGATGCATTACTGAAACAAATAGGATAACGACACGTGGACGGAATTTGGCCGGAATAGGTCGTCGACGATGCGTTAGTGGATAACGCATCGATGCTACCCTACGTTAGCAACATAACGCATCGCTGCTACCCTACGTTACGTTAGCAACATAACGCATCGCTGCTACCCTACGTTACGTATAACATAGGGTTGGCGATGCGTTATGTTGCTAACGGGTAGCGGTGATGCGTTATCCACTAATGCATCGTCGCCGACCTATTCCGGCCAAATTCCGGCCACGTGTCGTTATCCTATTTGTTTCAGTAACGCATCTTCGGTGTTCGCTATCATGTCGTCGGCGACGAGATAACAAAGGGACAAAGTTAAAAACTCGAATTATTAAGGATAATTTTAAAAACACATTATTTAAATGAGCTATTATGAGAATTTTCCGTTTATGTAGTGCCGCCGTTCAAATATATTTCTTTATGATTTGTTGGATTGAGAAAGCCCAGACTTTGACGTGGTAGGGTCGCCCTAACGGCACACAACGCCGCATGTGGCCGATTATTATTATTATTATTATTATTATTATTATTATATAAAGCCAACCAAAGCTGCCGCAAAAGCCTGTAAACTCACTCGTTGCACCCAATCCTGCTGCTTCATACTATTTGCATATTCTTATTCTTGCAGGTTTGCTTCAATTGTTATTGTTTACTTTGCATTACATTATTCATTACGTTAAACCTTCAAATACTATCTCTTTCTAGTTTCCTTGTGATTGATCATATAACGCACTCTACATTTATATAGCTATTATTGTTATTAGGGCTCTGTGGTCCTGTTTTGGTTGTATTCATATAATAACAAAATCTATATATTTCATTATCTATGTACTTTGAAACCAAAGCAATGCTTCAAAAGTATTGCCAAAAGTTCATCATCATCATTATTGATAAATCCCACCCCGGCTCAATAGTAGTTTTGCATCAAGCCTTAGACATAAGGCACATAGCACTCAACCATCGGGCCGATTGGTGCATCTGTCCTTGTCTTTCGGCTATCAACGCCACCACATGATGCCTGATGTCACTTTTAACGTTATTTTCACGAGATTAGTAAAATAACGTCATAGATTATGCACTTTGAAAGCAACGCAATGCTTCAAAAGTATTGCCAAAAGTTTTTTGGTTCAATTAACTATAGTAACAGTTTTGAATAATATATTGCATAGGTATTAGGTGCAGTTGAATTGTTGGATGCAATGGTGCTGTTCACAAGTGATCTGCCAATATGCCCTGCAAATCAGCATTGCTCGGAATGGCCTAGAAGTTACATGAGCTATTGCCTTTGCAGCACCAAGGATTGGGTGTCACTGATGTTGGGGGTGATTAGTGTTTTAAGTTGGGGTGTTGCAGAGGTGCCTCAGATTATTATGAATTACAAACACAAGTCTTCTGAAGGCCTTGCTATGTGCTTCCTTTTCACATGGATACTTGGGTAATATTTGTATCTTTATCTCTAGTGATATGTTGTAATATGTGAAGTAGATGTTTAGTGTTTTACAGTATCATGATGTTAATTGTTTATCATCTTTTTTATTTTTTTTTATTTTATTTGCAGAGATCTTTTCAATGTGTTTGGTTGTTTGTTAGAACCAGCTACGGTGAGTCTTTCTTTCTTTCTTTTGAATCCTGCTAATTTTTTTCATATGAAGGCTCGGTGTTGTAGAACTTGCTAGTTACTAGTCGGGCGGTGGGGTAATGACTAGCGATTAATCAGATTGGAAGTTTTATATATAATTCACATAAATACTTATGACATAAATAACTAAATATAAACATAACAAGTCATTAAGAAAACCAAAGTCCTATTCCCTCTAAAAAAAATAATAAAATAAAGACAACGTTCAATTTTTGACTGATTTGGCCGAGTTTGCCTGACTATTGACCAATGTCTCTGATTAGTGACTAGTCGCCGGCTAATTCCAGTTTACACAACACTGTGAAGGCCATGTATTACTTTGTTCTTCTGAAAGTTGGATTTTATGTTATTGCCAATGAGTTTTCTTAGTATTACATATTACTTTTATATATGGATGAAACTGAATCTTGTTAGTGTTACATGAGACTCTGTTTTAGTTTAAAAAGTATCTTATCTTTCATAATTTAACACATTTTACTATTCTTGTACTCTGCAGCTTCCAACACAGTATTATATGGCAGTGGTAAGCAGCTTCAAACTAATAAAATAACCTTTCATTTTTGTTCTGTTACTGTTAGTTTGAGTCAGACCAAACTTTTGCGTAATTTTTTAATTTTTGGCGCTCGTGCAGCTGTACTTGCTGACTACCTTAGCTCTTGCCATCCAAGCAGTTTACTATGGTTACTTCTCTGATGCTACATCTAAGAAACAAGTCTATAAGGTAATAATATTGCATGTATACAATTATGCCACTTTACATTTTGCACTTTAAACTTATGAACATTGTTTTAAATCTAGATTGAGTCAGTAGACAAGAAACAGCTAGCGAATGATGTCGGCCTTGAAGAATCAACGGTTCCTATGCTATCAAAAGTCACTCCTTGTTTGCAAATTCCATCTGTTGATGATAATTCTTCCACTGAAACAGTATACTACAGGTATTCACATTTGTTTTTAGAATTTTGTTAAGTTAAATGCATGATTTGTGAGAAACGTATACACACATACTAATAACTTATTAATTTGTATTGTGTTTTATGGGGCAGTTCTGCTAGATCTCTGTCTAGTAGTCACACTCGTACAGCGAGTTTCCTTCACTCACATAGAACACACACTGATAAATGTGATCAGGATATTCTGCAAGAACCGTTGCTCGGTGGAAATGTGTCGAGACAATCATCTACTGTTTCAGAAACTAAGAATATGTTATGTGTGGTGAGTCATATGTAACAAATATGCTTACTTTTTGGAAGTTATACTTTAAAGTTTAAACCTTTACTGAATCAGTTATACTTCTATTATTCTGTAGGTTTTTTCTTTGACTATGTTTCTCTGCACATACAATCTCACACTTGAAAGAAACAGTTACCTTAATTCAGATTCAGTAAACTCACATAATGGAATTGTATTACAAGTGGGAAGAAAGCTTTTACAGGTAAATAACAGTGAATTAATATCTATTGGTTGACTTCAGTCAATAGAAAATATGACTGTTTGACCATATGCATCAAATGCAGGCAAGTGGAAGTTTAGTTGAAGGTAGTGATGGCATAGAAAGTATTGGAATCGGAACCTTCCTTGGTTGGGGAATGGCAGCTATTTACATGGGTGGACGTCTTCCACAAATTCTGCTAAACGTAAGAATCTATGTGGCATAAAGTTGTAAAAAAACTTAAAAAAGTATATTTTTTGGCTCATAACAATTTGGAAAAAGTACCTTGTTAAAATGTTTGTTTTTGGATTTGCAGATCAGAAGGGGACATGTTCAGGTGAGCACAAATCCATCATGTTCTTCATGTTTATGTTTATTATATGGAAAAGAACATCTTTAATTATTGAATCTGCACCTTTGACTCTTGGCTGCAAGTCAAACATGCATAGAACAATTACGCTTGTGGATGTTGTAAATTATGTTAATTGCACAAATATTTGCAGGGTCTGAATCCACTAATGTTCGTCTTTGCTCTTCTTGGAAATTCTACTTATGTAGCAAGGTAAGCGTTGATCAAATATCTGAAATGATCCTGCAGTTCAGGTTTTTGTATTATGTTCTAATTTAATTGTCGATATTGAATCTAAACATATTGTGATTATGTATTTTTGTAGCATACTTGTGAGTAGCATGGAGTGGTCAAAAATACAACCAAACCTTCCATGGGTAGTGGAAGCAAGTGGATGCATAATGCTTGATACTTTTGTATCCTTCAAACATATTATTATTTATTTTCTTTTTAAAATGCATTTCAACAGACTCATAAGACTTTTGATCCTTAACGCTTTCCTAGATTCTAACTCAATTTGTGTATTTTCGACTTCGGAAACATAAAGGTGTTGACTCTAAGCACGCAGACTTGAATCCATGATCTAATAACAACAAACTAGAAGCTGTTCTTCTGCTTGCCACTCTAAGCACAGGGACTTGGAACCAATGTGATTGCATATGAACCGAACCGCGTTGGTGTGTACCAAAACGCGCATCGGGTATTCTTATTTGAGCGTAGCAAGTAGATTTATGGACTTTAATTGGATTTGACAAGAAGTTGAAACCTTTCAATTATCTTGTATATCTTTTAAGTATGATTTTGGACCTTTTACCCATTGGGTGATCTAGCCTATGCATTGCCATTTTTTATCATTAAATCTATTTTAGTTTGTGAATCTAACTTAAGCTAATTCGTTTCAATGGTTTTCGATTGATGTAAAACACATGCTTATTTTTCTTTAGTTTTTTTTTTCTTTCGGTTGCTATACCGAGTGTCGATAACGTAATGCGCGAGCAAATCGATGCCGACCGAATGAGTTCTTGACGCATCACAAGTGGGAGTTCGACTAGTTATACGAATTAGTACTTTTACTTAATTATGAATAAACACTTTGTATGGCATCTATATAGTCAAAGATAATGCATTGGTGGGTATAAATTTTCAATGTGAACATCCAATACATTTTTAACTTTATCATTTGTTACTGATTGAAGAACTACAGCTTTCCTTCTTCTCTTGTTCGCCAGCTCCTTCATTTTTCACTGCGGTAATCTGTAACATAAGATAAATAAATAGATAAAATACAATGTAATGATATAATCATCATAAGAAAGTGTTCTTTATTTTCTTTTTCTACTTTTCATTATAAGTTTTACCAAGATTTTACTGTTAACGAGATTTTACGGTTATATCTCGTCTCCTAACCAAATCAGCGAAAAAACACCAAAAAAATCACACCACTTCTTTAGTTAATAAAATTATTTTAAATGAAATCTCGCCTAGTCAGCGGCGGGCGAGGTCGGCAGTGACGGTCGTAGTGGCAAACGGTGGGCAGTGATTGTGGTGGTGGGAGCAGGGATGGCAACGGGCCGGGTATTGGTAATCTCATACCCATACCCAGTGGTAAAATCGTGTCCCGTACCCGGCTCATTACCCGTTGGGTATTTTTTCGGGTATCGGACATACCCGCGGTTATCGGGTATACCTGTTGGGACTTTCAAGTACATTTTTTTGTTACTGTAATTATTTTATACCTTTTGTTCATATAAGAATTATTACAAATTTAAATATAATACACTCCATATATACAAGCGTGACAATAAATAAAAAATATTATTATTTTTTTAATATAATTATATATATATATATATAGGGGAGGGTTATCCTAAAAATAAGTAGTTTCCTAGGAAGACTAGGAATAAATCATAGTCATTAGATCATGTTAATCAATGGTTGAGATTTAAAATTACCTATAACCGACATAGTTTCCTAGAATTGTTCTTTCATTATTATTTGTAATGCCAAATGTCAAAAAGTTGTTGGTTCTTACTATTCCTAGGAAACTCCTTATTCTTATTTGAACCCTATTATATATATATATATATATATATATGCTTCACAACTTACGAAATACAAAGAAGTTTTCGGGTATATGATTTGGGTAAACGGGTATATGTTTTCGGGTAATCGGGCCGGATATCATCTAATCCCAAATCCAGCCCGTACCCGCGAAAATTTTTAAATCCTAATTTCATACCCGATCTATACCCATCGGATTTCGGGTATACCCGTCCCATTTGTTTCGGGTTTCAAGTATACCCGTCGGGCTCGGGTTTTTTTTGCCGTCCCTAGGCGGGAGGGTGTGGACAGTTGTGGGAGGGTGGTGGAGGTGATATAGGGTGAAAGAGATAAAGAAATGAAAAAAAAACCCGGGTGCAGTTGAAATAAATTTGAGATGTTTTAGAAGGAATTGAATGAATGAGTTTATAAATGTTTCATTATATTAACCAATCAAACATTATTATTTTTTTTTATCACAATAGTCTATTCCACTTCGTCTTTTATTTATGTATACCAAACATTATCTTATCTAATATGTATACGTGTAGTGGCATGTAGAGGTGCACAAATCGGGTTCACCTTGAAAACCCGAACCGGTTCGGAACCGGTTTTTTTCACACCGGGTAGAAAATGAAACCGGTTCCAGTCAAGAACCGGTTCGGTTCCCGACCCGAACCGATGCCCAGAAATGCAAACTTTTAGGAACCGGGTAGGGTTGGAACCGGACCGGTTATTACGTGAAAACCGGTTCCACCGGTTTTTTTTGAAATTCAAACAATATAGCCGTTAGAAACCGATTCCAACGGCTATATAGCCGTTTTTGACCGTTGGAACCGGCTTTATTACTATATTTAGCCATTTTTCATTCTATAAATACCAATGTATGAGTGTGTACTTGTTAAATCACTTCCAAAACTATAAAACACACTCCAAAACACAATTAAGCTTAAACCGACAACAAATGGCAACTAATAACGACGTTGTTATGGTGATCGAAACAACAAGATGCCCCGATATATTACCGTTGGAACCGGTTACAACGGCTCTATTCTCTCTCAAAAACCGGTTCCAACGGCTATATTACCGTTGGAACCGGTTCCAACGGCTATTTTGTGTCTCAAAAACCGGTTCCAACGGCTATATTACCGTTGGAACCGGTTCCAACGGCTAATTTGACCAATGTTTGACTAATAAAAAAAAACCCGCCGGAACCGGTTTTTTCGGGTAGGAACCGAACCGGTTACAATTAAGAACCGGGTAGGAACCGGGTTGGAACCGATGGGGACATACAAATAGGAGAACCGGGTACGATTTTCGGGTACAAAAATACCCAAACCGGGTATTGGGCCAACCGGGTAGGAACTGGAACCGGTTCCGGTTCGGTTCCACCATTTAGGTTCCGAAACCGGTTTTTTTGTGCACCTCTAGTGGCATGCCTTTTTATTGTTTATAATTATTTATGAAGCCCCTTTTAGTCTTTTTATCCCACTCATGTTAGATTGTCAATACGTGGTCAAAATATGGTCAACTTTCAGTTTTGACTTTAGATGGAGTTTGCTTCAATGAAAAATTTATCTTTTGGGGATTTTTGTAAAACTAAACCCTAGATAAGAAATTATCTATAATTTTGGTAACAATACAACAATTTTCATTTGATCCATGTTCTTGCTAAAGAACACACCGTTAAAATCTTTCGTATATTCTTTTAAATCATCAAATTCCTTAAAATGCAGATTATAAAGGTGATTGAACTATAAAGCAAGATCTAACCAAATTTGTAAACAACTTAAGCATCAACAGAACTAATTCTATGTTAGAAATAAACATATCCAAATTTTATAATACTCACGTCATATGAGAAAAAGGATCCTGCTTCGAACTTCATTATTCCTCGATGATTGCCACCGTATATTGAAGGATCACCCGTCTTATGATTCCAAGGTGAAAAAAAAGAATTGTCATAAGCAAGGAAAGTAACAAATGTTGATAAGTTTAAGTTTGCCTCTTGGCGGCGATTGACTCCACGATTGCATTGCCTGAAGCGTCTTCCCATGGCTGAAGACGAGGTGAAATTTGGTACTTTTTACAATAGTATTTAATACTCGTGTAATCATGAAATGATTACACGTGTCATATATTTTGAAGGCGTGTTTTAACAAGACATATTTATTTTAATTTGCTCTGTGAGCTTATAGATAATATTTACTTTTAGTGGCCCAAAGCCCCAAACAATACATTACATCTATGTACATTATAAATTTATAACACCTTTGTGTTTAATAAATAATCTACTTAAAGTAGTTAATCATAAAATCGTTAGCAAAATTTCTATATATATTTTCCTTTTAACTGTAACATATAAGAAGGTAACATTTTATCCTATTAAATAACTATATTACGTCATTTGTAGGGTGGTTGTTGTAAAGGAGCTTTAAACCTGAAGTTAAAGCGTCACGTCACGTTAAAGCCCAATCCTTTTAACATTGTATTGTGATTTAAAGTCCCGTGACCACATTTGGGCCCCATCATGCGTTGAAGTCCCTTTCTTTGCCACCCGTTAATGTGTTGAAGTCCCTCCCTTGCCTTGATCTGGTATGGCGAGCGTTTAACCATGCCACATAAACTTTGGTAGCCCCTTTTACAACCGACAACAAGTTTTACAATTCTATACAACTTAAAAATTCTTTATATTCAAACGAGACACAAGTATTACAATATTAGGATATTAATAAATAGTTTTAAACTTTGTGTAGTTATGCATCCTTTGTGAATGTTTTTATATCATCTTCAATTTAACCCATTTTAATTTGTTAGTTGGTGGTCTAATATGGTTACAGATGTTTGATGATAAGTTGAGGGAGTAAAATGGTGTAACTGGATAATAAGGGGGGGGGGGGGGGGGTAAAGTGGAAACATAGAGTGGACAGGGAGCAGCAAATATATCATCATGAGTTGTATAACGGCCCAAATTTGAATGGATGAATGAATGTATTGTGCACACACAAATAATATTAATTCATTTTCATTACATATAATATATATATATATATATAAAATTGACTGGCCTGAAAAGCCAAATTTGAAGCACTTAAATTAATCTAATCTTCTTGTCGTTGAGGTTGAGCTGACGAATTGGCTGGCTGTAAAACCAAGTTAGGGCTAATTGAAAACCCTAGATTGAGCTCTGAAATTAATCAAATCAATTGAGGATGAGTAGCAGTAGCAGTAGCAGTAGCAGGAAGGTAGAGGAGCGAAATGAAAAGATAATTAGGGGATTGATGAAGCTTCCTCCCAATCGAAGATGCATCAATTGCAACAGCCTCGTATGTATTTATTTTTATCACTTACTTATTCAACCTTTATATTAATTCATTCATTTCTACCTGTTTTCTCTTTCTACTACTTAGTTTACACTCATCTTCATATGCATCTATATAATTGATACCATATGCACATCCATAGCATTATTATTCATCAATTGAGAACACTACTGTTTTTTAGGATCTAAACCACCCGACCCTACCCTACCCTGAGCTCGTCTAGGCTCTAGCTCTGCTACTGAGTTGAGTAGCTTTTCAAGCTCGACCTAGCATCGTTTCGAGCTCTATTTTTAAAGATCTAGGTTGACTCATGATTAGGTTTTCAAGCTCAGGCTTGGCTTCGGCTCGACTCGTTTGTTATCTATTAATTATTTAACTAAAGTTTATTCCTTTTTTTGCATATATTTTAGCTATAATTTTCATATGTGACATAATGCATCTTATTTACTTTTTTTTTATTATACTTTTATATATAATAAAAAGTTTTATTATAAAAATATATATTTAATATATTAAATAAAAATTAGATAAATAATTGGTTCGTTTTGGCTCTTGAGCCGCCTCCTCGAGCACCATAAGTGAAGGTCGGGCTCGTTTATGACACAAGCTTATTTTTAAGCTCAAGTTCATTTTAGCTCACGACTCACGAGCCGATATCAAGTAGCTCACGAGTGGCCCGGCTTGTTTATACCCCAACTGTATTTCAAGACTCAAATGTTAGGATCTATCATACAAGTATTGCATACAGATCATCATGTTTGGGATGGAAACAGAAATTAAACACTTTAATTTTAATACGTATTTTATATGTGAAATTGACAATGATTCTTACTGTTTTCTTAATGTTACTGATTGGCACTTTGTAACTTGGATTATGTCACTCTTGTTATGACATGGATGGCATGGAGCACAATTTGTTTATATATTCCATCTGTTATAATCAACTGTAACCTCATTCAGTTTTTTATGTAAACTTTTAAGGGTTAACAGTGATAATTCTTGATTAGTTTAATTTGGTTAAACAGTTTCTTTTGATTCTCATTGTTCTTTGACTGTATTTTGTTTTGAATATTTGATTCCCAGGGACCCCCAATACGTGTGCACAAATTTTGGACGTTCGTTTGCATGACATGTAGCGGGATACAGTGGGTTTCTCTAATCACTTAAAGTTCTTTATTCTAAGTTATTTTGCACATGAATGTTGGGTAAAAAATGGATGTGTAATTTTGTCACTGTATAACATCATAATTAAGTTGTATAAATGCAATTTGCAGCCGTGAGTTTACTCACCGTGTTAAGTCCGTATCAATGTCTAAGTTTACTTCACAAGAAGTTGAAGCCCTTCAAGAAGGTGGTAATCAGGTACACCTACCTCCTAATATCTTTTACGGTTACAAATTTGTTTATTATATCATAATATATTTACTTCTCCAGCGTGCAAGAGAAACATTTCTTAGAGATTGGGACCCACGGGAACAGAGACTTCCAGATAACAGGTGATACACTTTTAAAGTTTGCATTTATTTTTTGAATTGTAAGTATTACATATGAATATTCTTATGCATGTTATCTATTACAGCAATGTGGACAAAGTTCGGGATTTCATAAAGAGAGTATACGTGGATAAGAAATTTTTTGCTTCAAAGACGTCTGGAAAACCTCCTAGAGATATACTGGTAGTGTACCTGCTTATTAATTTATATATAAATTTTTCAAAGGGATAATATGTGCATAGGCCACCTAACTCCCAAGTAGTCAAAAGTTATCACTAAAGCCCCACCCAAATAGTAAAACAACTTTAGAGGCTACTTTTTCGTTTAGGTTGAAGTTCATATATACCCTAGAACTTCTGAAATATCATATAGATACCCAATCTAAAATGAAAATATCATATCTACCCCTAGAAACTAATTAAAATATCATAGTTATCCTTTTCATTAGAAACAGGCTAGGATATTACTGTTATATTTCTTAAAACCTTAAAACTTTCATATTATCCATTTTAACCATAAAAGTTCGTATGCATTAACTTAAAAGTTTCATAAAATCAGGGTAGAATGGTCATGTATTTCAGTTCAGCCTTTTATTTATGCTGATATTTGCAGAGAAAGAACTTGCTGGAATTTTGTAAAATGTTGAAATGCTTCAAAGTAAATTTTTAGCACTTTTAGAGTTGTAAAATTACAAAGACAGCCGCCATTAATCTACTAAATGCAGGGCCACTTTTGTCATTTTAACAACTTTAAACATTTTGACCGTAAAAATAATGGCATTAAATTTAATTTTTAGCACTTTTAGAGTTGTAAAATAACCAAAATACCCATGAATCTTTTAAATTCAGTGGCAGTTTTGTCATTTTAACAATCTAAGCTTGACCACGGCCTTTAAAAATTAATGAAATCGTCATAAACGAAACCATATTGATACTTGGAGGTGACCTTTGAACATGTTTTAATAGTTAGTAACCTTAATGAAAACTTCAAAACTTAGTTGGTGCTTGGAATTGCTCTTAGAAAGTGCTTATTAGCTTATTGGCTTTTTAAGTTGTTTGGGTTTTTAAGAAGTGCTTTTTAATTTTTGCATTTTGGTATGGGTTAAAACTTAAAAAGCGGTTTTTGAGAAGCCAAAAATCTTGGCCTTTTGTTTTGCTTTTGGCTTTTAGAATATCAAATTACAAATATACCCACCTTCACTTTGAATTCATTATTCACCAATCTGATTTTTGTCCTTTTTGGTCATTTTACCTAAATAGGTTAAGCCTAAACACTCTTTTAAAAACCAGCTTATTGCTTGTTGACTTTTCGCACCACAAAAGCTAATACAAAATCCTTTTCTGAAAACTCATTCGAAAAAACTAGAAGTCAATAAGCACTAAAAAACACTTTTGGAGTTAAATAAGCAATCCCAAACACCCTATTAATAAGGTCTACGCATATATTATCCGATTTTTAAAATATGTATATATTGGCAATTTGGTAAACTAACTTGTTAAATTTGGCAATCATTATAACAGAATCATAGAAACCGTGAGATGAAACAAGACGGGCTAGTTCATATCATCTTACTCTCAAAGTCACCATACGATTATCAATATGAAGAACGCCGGTACGGGAAACAAACACCTGCACTCACTAAAAAACCTGGATCCGACAGAGGCATGTTGCGGTTTCTTAGTACAAGTCGATTAGTGATCACGTGCAGGAAGACACGTTTGCAAATGAGGTGGTTTATGCTAGGGCTTCAGATTATTCAGTGACTAATGAGGTGATATACTGAGATCCGATTCACAGTCACCTCCCCCTTTGTCACACTCATCAGGTTCCGGAAAATTTGATGGCTTGGACCTTTCAGTGCGCCAAAATCCACCTCAATCCGCCACATCAGTACCTGAAAAGTTTGGTGGTCTGGATCTTTTTAGTGCACCAGATGCACCTCAATCGCCACATCAGCACCCGAAAAGTTTGGTGGTCTGGATCTTTTAGTGCAGCAGATGCACCTCAACCCGCCACATCAGCACCCGAAAAGTTTAGTGGTCTAGATCTTTTTAGTGCACCAGATGCACCTCAATCCGCCACATCAGCACCTGAAAAGTTTGGTGGTCTGGATCTTTTTAGTGCACCAGATGTGCCTCAGTCTGCCACATCTGCGGTTTCTACTCAACCTGGAAAGTTTGATGGTTTGGATCTTTTTAGTGCACCAAATCCACCTCAGCCCGTCACATCAGCACCTTCTGCTGAACCTGGAAAGTTTGATGGTTTGGACCTATTTGAGTTATTGGATGCACTTCAGCTTCTGCAGCACCAACTTTGAGTGTGGATCAGGAGTTCAAGCTTTTGGCCTAATTTTGATTTTATTTACCGTTATGCCACAGAAGCAGTCAATTGAAAGTTTAGGTGATAAATCAACGGATGTGAATACTCAGAAAGAATGATGGGTGGGCCTCATTTGACATGCCTTGGCATGCACAGCCTAGTCAACAAGATATTAGTGGGCCCAGTAACTATACAGAATAATAATAATAATCATGCTCAGGTATCTTATACTGTTATCGTTGCAATATATGGTTTGTTTACTCAAACATAATAAGATATTTGTTTAATCCTAAATTTTTCTAACAGTCATGGAGTTCGTTTGAAAACTCTACCACACCCTTTGAAAGCGTTATACAAAGAGTAGTGAGCAAGTTCCTGTACATGGCCCTTTAGTTGCTGATCCATATTTAGCATGGGGAATATCGGAGGTATTGATTTAGATAGGAATAACAGTTATGCTGTTTATAATTTAAATGCAAGTAGCTCTTTTTTGTATTTGTTGTATGAATTTACAGAATTTGAAGATGAAAGAAGTTGATTTGGATACTAGATCTACTCTTTTTGTTAGGCACAACTGAACTCCCGATCCTGGTATAGTATATCTCTTTTACTTATTCTCCTTATTTTGATTTGTTCATGTTTATTAGTTGTCTGAATTGATGCTTTCTCATTAATATTAATTTTTTATGTATATATTCGAGGAAGGACCACAACTGCATGGGCCTAATGCAAAATCTCATAATCCATTTGATTTTCCTAGTGATACTGATCTTGAATCTAGCAACATGGTAAGTTCTGTGTGGTACAGCTTTGGGGCAAATTTCATATATACCCAACCAAAAAGTTTAGTGTTAAATATACGAGCTTTTATATTTATCGTTTGATTAAATTTGGTTTGATAACTTGACCATTATTGGTGACCTCATAGGAGGTCATGGCACTATTCAAGAATAACAAAAAGATTAAATCCTTTTCAACCCCCCAACCTAGGTCACAACCCCAACCTAAGTCACAACCCACCTTAAATTAAATATTCTTTTCTTTTCTATTCTTTAAACAAATTGTTTTTTTATATAATTTATTTTTATTAATAATTTATATTATTTAACTTATTTTAAATATCTAAAAACACAGTCTTGTTTAGTTTATTTTTATGAACATTTTCATATAAATTTTATTAAAAACGGAACACTTTTAAAAATATGTATTTTTTTTAATATTATCATGTGTAAATTTTTGTTTTGTTAATACTTGTAAAATTCAAGCTCTTTTTTATAGAATTATGATATTATCTTTTCTAATAATTTTTTATGCTCAAAATAATATTGAGAGCCAGAAAGACTATGCATGAGTATTAGTCTTGAGACTAGTACATGGAGTATTAGTCTTGAGATCTATCGAACGAATTGCAGATCTATCAAGTTATATGACCAACAGAGCACAACTTCACAATAGAGAATCTCACAATGCTCTAAAACGATCTGATTGTGCATATATGGCACAAATCTTCCCTTGATGAATAATTATGTAGTTTCCATCTTATGTATTTGCAATTTTAAATTAGTGTCATGCTTGTAACTTGAATTATTTTAATATGTTTAATGAACGTAATTTTTTTATATTTTTTATATTTAAAATAATAATGTTTAAAAAAGCAAATATTTTTTTTAACTTAATAGATTTTATATAATAAATTAAAACATAAATAATATATATGTATTATGTATTAAAATAATTGGGTTTAGCTGGGTTGTGAATAAAAGTAAAAATTAGGTTAGGTTGGGTTGTGTATATGAAAGAGAGAGAAATTAGTTTTTTATTAAAAGTTGGGTTGGGTTGGGTTGGGTTGTTGATAAACATAGTTTATGCCCTTCTCTTTTCTTTTGCATCCCAAACTCTTATATCGTATGCAAGGTTTAAAGGAAGGGTATAAATGTCATGAATTTCAAACGATCTTTGATATTATGCTAGTTAGATATGATCTTATACCAAGTTTTGAGGGAATATATGAAATCATCCTTATATTTTTCAGTTTAGTGCGTATGAATTGATATGTTGTAATTACACTGCAGTATTTTACATGAGCTCTATGCAATCTGCTTTGCAACACCTTGGTTCCCGATAGTGCAGCTGCAGCAATACCATTTACTCCTGGTAAGTCACAAGGTAAGACTTCAACAAACAAATGTACTTATGTTGTTTCATTATTAATAATACTGTAATATGATTATGCAGAGGCCTTAGTATATATGGCAGGGCAAGTACCAAGCTGCAGATTCCGTAAGTCCCCCTCATATGTACTGTATCATATATGCATGCACACATATAATTTAACACTATTGCTTTTAACACTATTGCTGCATTGTTGTAATGTAATTTTTAGGAATATTCAAGCTCAGGGTCCTGAGCTTCAGTTGGTGGTAATCCGTTTGGATAGGACTGGAAATTGTTTTTGTGGATACCGTCAAGTGTCTAACATGACTGTGAAATTATAGTGTCTGTCTGTATTCCCATGTAAAATAAGCTCTGTGTTTGAAGTTTTAGGTACTTTAGTGGTTCACTGGAGCTATAAATGATGATAAAAGTATGCTCATGGTTGCTTAAAGTTGTTAGCATATTATGTTAATTATATGGATATCTACGTGGTCTTCTTGTACTTTGACCCAACATTTGAGTATTTGACTGACCCGGTACACTAGGACTTTAATATCTTCTGGCAGGGCGGGTGTATGAAAACCATGTCCATTTACAAAAAGATAGAATTATTGGTGAGTCACACATGAGTTGACTCGATGTGTTTACTTTGATGGGTTGGTCTTTGCTCAAACGAGACTGCGAACACGATCTTGTTTTGATATTTGAAAGTTTAAGCCCACAACCCAGTTAAGGACCAAGTCTGAGCCTCGATCGACCTCCCTGATTTTAAGTCATGATCAATGATCTAGAATTTAGATGTTTTGTAACCTGATGTGTCTATTTAGAAAATGGTTAAAACTAACTATTCCTAATATGTACATGTCATTTGTTATTGGATTAGAAGATACACGCCTTTTGCGTTTCTTTACCCATGAACAAACATACGATAGACGTATATTACAACGAAGGATTGTTGCCATCGTCTTTATTGTCAACTAAAGAAAACACTGAATAGTCATTTTGGTATGTTTATATGATAATGTTCATGCCATATATTTTTTGCGGAAAGTCAACGTATAAATGAAATTAACGTGCTGATTTATGACACTATGAAATACTTTATACTAATAATATTATTATTATGTTACTGTCTTTATAAATTAGGGTATTGAAAAAATAACTTAATCCGCCATTATGAATGACGGATTAGAAAGTTTTTTTAAAACCTAATCCGCTATTGAGAATGACGAATTAGGAAAAAATATTTTTTTAAAAAAAACCTAATCCGCCATTCTCAATTAGGGATGTCACGAGCCGAGCCGAACCGAGCGAAGTGTTGCTCGTTGCTTGGCTCGTTTACGACCGAAACCCGAAACGAGCGCTGAAATTCGAACCGAGCGAAAACCGAAACGAGCCAAAATCGAATCGAGCATTTTTCGATCGAACATCGAGCGATTTCGAGCATTATTTATTTATTTTCACTTCAAAAAATTCAATAAGAAACAAATTTAAATGTTGTAAATAATATATTTTATAAATAAATTAATAGTTTTTAGACAAACATGTAATATATTGTAATTTTTTTATTATAAATAAGTTTAGAGTGAGATATGATGATCACGTAAACAAACTTTTAGTTTTCTAAAAACTTAAATTGAACAAATAAAAATTAAATTAACGGAATATGAAAAATTTTAAGGGGTAAAAATAATTGTAAGCTTATATTTATGTGTTTTGTCTATATATTTGTATATTTGTTCATATATAATTATATATAAAATAAATTAAATATATTCGAAGCCGAGCCGAACCGAGCATACCCTTGCTCGTTGCTTGGCTCGTTTACAAACCGAACCGAGCAGAGCGGCTCGTTTTCAATCAAGCGGAAAACGAGCGAGCATTTTCCGAGCAATTTTCGAGCGAGCGGCGAGGCGTGTTCGAGCGTCGAGCGGTTTGGACGGCCCTATTCTCAATAGTGGATTAAGTTTTTTTTTGTCATCGTCTTCTTCGTAATAGGTTTCATAAACAGCTCACAGGTCATGGCAGCTTGTAGGGTTTACTTTGGCAGGAGCTCTATGAAATCTTGTAGGTGCATTCATGGCAGCTCACGAGTCTTAAGGATGCATGCGAATTGGTGGTTGGCAGCTTTAATATTTTGTTTGTGTGGACGCCATTGAAACACGCAAGGCAGCCTTGCATGTGAAGGGCAGCCTTTGCATGGCACCATAGCTTTAATATCTTATCCTTTGTTGCAGTGTACATTAAGGAGGTAGAGCAGCATAACTTTGAATCTAAGACAACTTTGCATATGGAATGGAAGATGAATTATGGAGCTCATGGCAAGCTTTGAAGCATTCATGGCACTGGTCTTAGATTGAACCTATCATCTTTGTAATCTTGTAGCATGGAATCATATGCCGCTTTTATCATATTTTGAATGACATGCAATTTCACCTTTGCATGTGAGCTTTGCAGATGTTATGAGCTTTGCATGTGATGGCTTGCAGTAGGGGAATGCGAAATTGTCAGATGTTACGAGCTTTTGCAGTGTACATTAAGGTGGTAGAATACAAAGTTAGGTTAGTTGGGGTAGAATGGTTAGTGGGGTTAGTTTGTTTGGTTATTAACTGGGTTAACTTGGCGCCTTACGGGGTTAATAAGCTATGTCCTAATCGCTTATTCACATTACATGTCCAATGATTGTTGTCAAGTGATCCGTCTTTGAGAATGTCGGATACAATTTATATTCTCCTAATCCACTATTCTCAATGACGGATTAACCAAAAACCTTTTCTTTTTTATTTTTGACTTTCCCGTTTACCTAATTTTTTTATTAATAAAACACCATTTCAAAACAAAAATTCCTAGAATTAGATGACCCTTATGTTGTATCCATAACTCTCATATCATTACTGCACAAACTCTGTGGGACATCATAATTGAACACAAAATAGACTCCCATGGATACACAACCAAATGAAACGAAATCCAAAAACGAATCAGAATGTTAATTGGTCAGGGTTTCCCTCTTAATGAAAGAAATTAGAGGAACATTGCAAGCATTTAAGGGGCTGTTTGTTAGCCTTTTAACAGTCATTAAGAGGCTACCTCTTAATGAGTCATAACCTCTTAATGGTTAAGAGGTAGCATTAAGTCTGAATGGTTAAGAGGTAACCATTAAGAGGTAACCTCTTAACCATTCAGACTTACGGTTGTCTCTTAACCATTCAGAGGTTATGGCCCATTAAGAGGTAGCCTCCTAATGACTGTTAAGAGGCTACCAAACAGCCCCTAAATGCTTGCAATATTCTCTAATTTCTTTCACCATCTTATCATCGATAATAAGGAAATAAGAAAATAGAACTACTACAGGGGACATGGAGAAGGTATTTACGGTGTGCTTGGGATTCCTTATTTCTTCTCCTTATAACTTATTGTGATAGAATAAGTTATTTTTGTGTTAAAATAGTGTTTGAGAATACAAAAGTCCATTCCATTTCTCCTTATCTACTATAAGTTTTCAATAAGCTAGGATTTCCTAACTTATCTCCTTATCAATACAACTTCCCATTACACCCTCATCCCACCATTCCCCCAGCTCTTTAACACCTACCCTTGCCATAAAAATGTCCTTTTTAGTCATTTTACATCAATAAGTTAAACCAAACACTTTTTAAAAACAACTATTGCCTTATTATCCAAACACTTTTTTGGAAACCCCTTGTTGAAAACCC
>NW_027506574.1:0-58142 GCF_021521415.1 Bidens hawaiensis
GAAGAGATGAATGGAAATGCGCAAGATGTGAAAAAGAGAAAACAAGTTTCATTCCATTGGATTGAAATTTACAAGTATGATGAGTTACAAATTACAAGTATAAAAAATTAAATATGTAAAATTTGATGAAGGGCTTCTCAAGTCTCCACGTCGACGTCAGCCACTTCATCACCTTCATCATCTCCCGCAGCATCTGACGCGGCCTGCTCCTCATCTCCGAACTGACCATAGTCAAGTTCTTCCTCCTCATTGGAGTCTTCTATCACGACGGTGTCAGGAGCAGATTTATTCGCAGCGCCAGAGCCGCTGGCAGGGGCAACATCCCCCGCGCCACCATCATCGCCACCAGCCCTCTCGCATTCATCGAGCAACTTCTTTAGCGCGCCGAGGTCGGGCTGGTCAGCAAGCGCAGCTATCTGCAAAATCATTAGAAAAGTATTGAGTACAAAACACTTGGAAAAATTAGTCAAGTAAAACTCATTAAGGTCAAGGTACCTGCATAAGGATGGGGATGGGAGTATTCATGTACTTTTCCCCCACCGCGGCCATGTCCGCGCAGGCCGCGTCGCTCTTGTAAGGGTACTCGGATGGGTTCTTCTTCAACATGCCATAGTCATACCCATCCGTAAACCCTTCAGCTCGGCCCACCAAGCGTTCGGCGGCATTGCAGTCCATCACAAGGGCCTGAAACTCGGCGGAATATTTCATCGCCAAAGCGCAGCGAGTTATGCCCTGTGACACCAGCCATTGGCGATCCTGCGCGAGGCCAGCAACAGACGTCTCGAGGACAGGAACCTGGGAGTTTAATAACTCAACAGTTTCCTTAGTCTTTTTTAGCTCCTCCTTATCAGACGCTGCTGCCGCCAAGATTTTTTCTTTCTCTGCCTGCGCAGCACCAAGTGCTTCCTGGCTGGACGCCGCCGTCGCCAAGGCCTCATCTCTATCGGCCTGCGCGGCCGCCAACTCCCTCTTCAGGCGCGCAACCTCGCTCTCCAGTGATGATTTTTCAGTGATACTCTGGACGATAGCTTGGTCACGCGCCTCAGCCTGCTGTTCCAAGACACGCACTCTACGCGCGTACTTGGCAACTTCGGCCTCCGCCAACTGCTGCTTCTCCCGCGCAGCTTGGAGCTCATGCCCGCGCTTAATATAGGCGGTGTTGGCACTTGCTCTATTTTCGCTGAGCTCCGCCTGGAGTTTCTCAGCTCGTGCGCGAGCATCAGAAAGGTTCCAGGCAGCCACCTTAGCCTCTTGCTGGGCTGCCACAAGAGCATCGCGTACTTTAATATAATCGCGATGAAGCTCTTGGGAGGCAGCAAAGAAAGCTGACCCAGCGAAAATGTGATCGTTGAGCAAGTCAGCGCGAGTGCGCTCCTCCTGATACCTCCTTTCAGTAGGAGGCACGGCATGAGCCCAGAAGTCCTCGCATACGCCCATGGATTGGAAGGAACTTTCTTCATTAATATTCCATCTCGGGCGATAAACGTGGTCACCTTCCTACAAAACACAAGAAATGTTCTAAGTCATAAAACATACTTATATGGAGGTACGCGCAGCGGAGCAACAAATTAAAACATACCTGCGGGGATGAAGCAGAAAAGTCAGCGCCAGCCCCACCAGAAGTATGCGCTGCGAAGACTTGTGGCATCGCAGGGCTGGCGCGGTCTCCCAAGGAGTCCTCAGCTTGAGCCCCCTCATCCTCCTCATCTTCTTGAATATGCCTTTTCTCCTGCGACCTGGGGGGCTCCAAACCAGCCTCCCGGAGAGGGCTGCGCGTAGGAGGAGGCGAGGGAGGTCTCGACGCCGCCAGTTCGGCGCGCAATACGGCTTCCTGCTCCTTTGTAACCCCAATAAGGGGAGAATCAGCACTAGCAGGAGCAGGACCAGAACCAGCGGCGCCGCCAACGGCGCCAGGAGTGTCGCCAGCAACTTGCACGCCAGCTACAACTCCTATGAACAAATCAACAAGGAAAAATGGTTTATGACTGAATCCAAAAGAAAAATAAAGAAGACAAGTGTGCAAAACATACCTTGGCGCAATTATGTTCGCAGCGGCGAACATCGCCATAAAATTCATTCTACCCTTTTCAGAGGGTAGAACAGGGGACTCCGAAGCAGCCCTCGGCGCAGCCTCAGCACCTTGTGGCGCCTGTGGCTCATCTGCTACCGTCGCCGGTTCTGCAAACATTCAAAGGAGGAAAGGTTTAATAACAATTCAGCCAGATGAAGATAAATAAAGTATACCTGTTGTAGGCGCGGCACGGCTTCTCTCTTCAGCCGCGCGAAAGGAGGAGGCGACGCCACCATACCTCAAGTGGACAGGAGGTCTGCCCACTCTCACAGGCAGGGAAGCTAAAGAAACCTTTGTGGTAAACACCTGGGTTTCCTTAGGTCCCTTCATTTGAGCATGGGGATGAGCGACAGGGGTGTCATCTTTCTTCTGTTTCTTACTGGCCCCTGCGCCAGATTTCCCCTTAGCTTTGCGCTTTAGTAGGGGCGCCTCCTCTTCCTCCTCCTCCTCTTCCGCGAGCTCTAGCTCGTAGTTTTCAAGCGCATCTGCAAAAACAACCAACAGAACTGTTAATAAACTTGGGTATTCTAAAGGAATGAGCATAAGTGCGAAGGCTTACCAGGCGCGTCACTGTCAAAGTCAAATTCCAGATCCACTGGGATGAACATGTCATCGAAGCGATCTGGGAAACCAACTTCCCCAGCGCCAAGCGCGACGGAGCCACCCTCCACTTGTTCATCATAAGCGGCAAGGACATAATCCTTGGTGACTGCGCAAAAACAAGTCAAGTGATATCAGCAAAAGAATTATGTTCGCGCAGAAAAAATAAATAAAGCAATGAAATAAACTTACACAACCCGTCGACTTGGATAACGGGCTCAAGCGCGCTGTCGGCCCAAAGCTTACTCATGCCGACCCCCACCAGCGCCTCCTCGCAAATTTTCTTCGCGGGGGATGGTTCGGCGGTCAGTTTCTTAACCCAGGCGCCAGTTGGGTTCTTGAGGACACACTCATCCGCAGGCGCAGAAGAGATAGAGCGCATGGTCATACGGATGGGGATCACACCAGCCCTTATGTAAAAGAACCTCTCAGACCAGTCATGAAGGCTCTTGAATGAAACAGTGGAGCACTTCACCTTCTGACTGCGAGGAATGAAAGAGATCCAATTGTCCTGGATCTTGGGCTTGTAAAAATATTGAAAGCGCCGAGGAGTGGGTTCCTCGCGCTGGGATTTGCACATGAACTCAAAGTGAGTCACGCGCACGAGTCCAAACGGATGGACTTGGGATATATGAATCCCATAGAACTTCAGCAGTGCACCCACAAACCTTGTCATCAGGAGACGAAGGTTGCAGTGGGTGAAAAAGTGGCTATATAGGGATATATAGCCGACAGGCGGGTCCGCCGCCGTTTGCCCGGACCTAGGCAACATGCAGCCAAACAGGGTGGGAAAGCCCTGAGAGGCGATGAGGTTGTCGAGATCGGCCTGCTTCAATTTGCAGAGGATTTCATTCCACCTTTTGGTGGCCTTGGTCCTCCCTACTTCCTCCGATGTGGTCTCAACAACCCTCTTCCCTTTCCCCTTTTGCTTCAATGTCGACATCACCACAGATTTCACACGGCGTCTTCGAGAGGCAACAGAGGTGATTGAGGGGCTAGACGAGTCTGAACTATCAGACATACAACTGCAGCAGCAGATAATCGAGAAATCGAAAAGATGAAAACACTCAATTCAGAATATGAAAGGCAGAAACTCGAAAATTATCAACAACGAAGATGAAGATAAAAAATTTTTCCTAAGGGCCTCCTTTTATAGGCCCAGGAGAGAGAAATGTGGCAGCTGATCGGATTTCACGCGCCCCCACTCGCGGGTGCAAGCCAACGAGGGCGCGACACGTGTCCCTAACACTGTTGAGGGGACATAAAAATGTAACCGACCTGCCACGGAACAGAGACGCGCCCCCACTCGCAGGTGCTAACCAATGCGAGCGCGACACGTGTTCAGGACAGCTGTGTGAGGGGACGTGAAAGGCAACTGTAGCACCTCGAGCACACGAAACGTCTGACACGTTTACGGCTCACGTCACCACCAACTAACCACGTGTTTGGACCCTTCGTTTTCAACCAAATGGATAGAACTTCGCGCAACGATGGAACAAACAGGAAAACGACAAAACCCCATTAAAAGACAAAAATCAGTAAGTCTAATATCCATCTTACCGCGCTCGCGCGAGATAAGACACACATTAGACTGGGGGGGCTTGAAGAGGTATGTACCCGCCTCAACACCGAGCAAGGCGGGTCAACCCACAAGATAAAGACATTATGAAGGCACAAAGCCAAAACCTATGCGCATGGCGCATACAAAACATGCTCAGGCATCATATGCCCAGGCACACATATGCTCGCGCATCACATATGCGCGTGGAGCATCAGCGCGCGGCGCATATCACATGCTCGTGCATATCACATCTGCCCAGACACACATGCTCGCGCATCACATATGCGCGCAGCGCATCAGCGCGCGGCGCATATCACATGCTCGTGCATATCACATCTGCGCATGAAATATCTGCGCGTGAGAATAAAGAGAAGACCTCGCGCATCCTCAGGATGGGCGCATATCACACGTGCGCATAATCAACCTCGTCCTTATCCAAATCAGGATTAGGGCAACCTTGATTGTGCACGTCAGACAACCTTCCAGAAGGCATCTTTTTAAGGAGTAAGAATATGCTGATGTTGACAGCTGCCAAATGGAAGGTCGACAACTCAGCATGACACATGTGTTACCACGTGATTACAACCAACGAGAAAGCGCCAGGTGTCCCAGAGGACACGTGGTGCAGTGCGATTGGAGGAAGCCAACGAGGTTGAGCCCAACCGGTGGTAACCTTAGCACTATAAATACAGCATCAACTCCACTTTGATGACACATTCATACTCAATCATTGACAGTTACAAGTAGTGATAACACATTCAATCATATTGAATCACATTCATTCACAGTCAGTTACATACAAAACAGACAGTCTCACAATCAGAGGGTATTAAGCTATTCAGCAATACTCTTGAGATTCTCTGACACACATTATTATCTTCTCCACAAATATACTGATTCTCACGCCGGAGGGTTACCCCAAAGAGGACCCCTCTGTCCCTTTCTGAGGGGTAAGTAACGGCGCTGTTCATTTTGTAGGTGGAAGAACACAGACCCAGAAGAACCATCGGTGAAATAGTATAATCACACCCGAGGGAAGTAGATCTGCTACCAGTGAGTAGATCCACGTTTACCCGCCTCAACACTGAGCAAGGCGGGTCAACCCACAAGATAAAGACATTATGAAGGCACAAAGCCAAAACCTATGCGCATGGCGCATACAAAACATGCTCAGGCTTCATATGCCCAGGCACACATATGCTCGCGCATCACATATGCGCGTGGCGCATCAGCGTGCGGCGCATATCACATGCTCGTGCATATCACATCTGCCCAGACACACATGCTCGCGCATCACATATGCGCGCAGCGCATCAGCGCGCGGCGCATATCACATGCTCGTGCATATCACATCTGCGCATGAAATATCTGCGCGTGAGAATAAAGAGAAGACCTCGCGCATCCTCAGGATGGGCGCATATCACACGTGCGCATAATCAACCTCGTCCTTATCCAAATCAGGATTAGGGCAACCTTGATTGTGCACGTCAGACAACCTTCAAGAAGGCATCTTTTTAAGGAGTAAGAATATGCTGATGTTGACAGCTGCCAAATGGAAGGTCGACAACTCAGCATGACACATGTGTTACCACGTGATTACAACCAACGAGAAAGCGCCAGGTGTCCCAGAGGACACGTGGCGCAGTGCGATTGGAGGAAGCCAACGAGGTTGAGCCCAACCGGTGGTAACCTTAGCACTATAAATACAGCATCAACTCCACTTTGATGACACATTCATACTCAATCATTGACAGTTACAAGCAGTGATAACACATTCAATCATATTGAATCACATTCATTCACAGTCAGTTACATACAAAACAGACAGTCTCACAATCAGAGGGTATTAAGTTATTCAGCAATACTCTTGAGATTCTCTGACACACATTATTATCTTCTCCACAAATATACTGATTCTCACGCCGGAGGGTTACCCCAAAGAGGACCCCTCTGTCCCTTTCTGAGGGGTAAGTAACGGCGCTGTTCATTTTGTAGGTGGAAGAACACAGACCCAGAAGAACCATCGGTGAAATAGTATAATCACACCCGAGGTAAGTAGATCTGCTACCAGTGAGTAGATCCACGTTTCTTCAATTCCGCAATGCGCCGAAATTCTGGCGAGCCGGATTCTTCTCTCGCGAAGATTCCAGAGATTGAAGATGTACATCAAACTCCAACATGAGTGTTGGTTATCTCTGTCTGTTCAATGAGGTCGGCATTCCGGTAAAAAAAATCTTCAGCGGCAGTGGCGGCTCCGGCATGGCTATGTGAACTATACTGTGAAGTCGAGATGGGATTTGGTGGCCGGAAATGGTGGTTGAAGCAGTGGCGGAGGTGGCCATGGCAGCGGTGGCTCGTGGTGGCGTTTAACGTTGAATATGGGTGGCTATTTGGTCAGAGAAACAAGGGATCTTGGTGGGTTAGAAGAGGAGGAGGAGTCACAACGACAGTATACTTCGGCGGTTGTTATTGTCGGAATATGATTTCCCGGCTTGGATTTGCCGGTGGCAGGTGGGTGTGGTGGGAGTCGTGACGGTGGTTGTAGGTTTGATGGCCGAAATGGGTGCCGGATCTCTGACGTGTTTTCCGGCGATGGAGTTTTCCGACGATGTTCTTGTGATCTGGCGGCTGTCATAGGATGTCAGGTACTGTTTGCATATAGATAAAATTTTTATGTTGGGCTTTGTTTGTTTTGGATCTTGACTAATATGAACACTTGGGTTAAGTGTATGTTGGGCTGTGTGGTCTGAAGTTGCAGAACAACCCTGCTATTATTTCTTTTTGGCTGCATATGAGAGCAATATCATTGATTTGGGCCATATTGTTTTAAGATGTTGTGGGCTGCTGAAATTATTGGAAAGTGTTTACAAGATTTTTTTCAAGAAATAATTATTCAGATTAACCAAACTGAAAAAAGTCAAATTTGTTCGGGTTTCGTCATTATTGGACCTTGTTCAAAGCATATTATTTATATGTTATTTTCAAGGCGTTAGAGAATTAGATCTTGAAAACGTGGGCTATGAGCATCCGAGATGCTTATTTAGTAAGGTGATAATTTTTAAACAAGTTGGATTTAATAGGGAATTAAATTGTTTAAGCTCTCAACCTGAAAACGTGGGATACGATTATCTAGGATACTTATTTATTAGGGGTGAGTTACTTAAATAATTTCATTCACGGAAATTATAAGCTTTGCCATTTGATCGTTGTCCCCGGTATTTCGTCAAGCTCTTTTGAACCTATATTGCTTAAGATCCGAGATGGATAAAGAAGTGAGAACGTCTTCATGAATGAATTAGGTGGATCATACCTTGAGGGGGTGATTGAAGAAGCTTCGGTTATCTGGATGATTTGCGAAAATGCGAGACACGGTTCGACGACGGGGCCAAAAATGTGGCTTGCGATATCAAAGTATGAAACCCGTTATATATTTACGGTCAAGTTAATAATTAAAGTGGGAAAGAAATCCGGACACGAGACGAGAACTTCGGGCGCGCGTTTAGCTTCAATGGGAAGAAAGCTTCTAGAATGTTTTTAGTTTAGCTATAAATAGGACTTTGTTGGTTTTATTTGTGTGTGTTTTGAAGTGTGTAAACACCACCCAAGGGGAGCTCACCTTGGGGGGGATCGGTTCGTTAAATGTTATGAATCTTTTATACCCGTTACGAGATCGTTCACCCTTTATATTATCTTTACACTATATGTTCGATCGTTTGTTTATACCGCACCCGTCTCGAGCACCTATCAAGAACAAAGCCGTTCGTTGTCGGATCCAGTTTCGGGACCTATAGTTTGTTTGTCCATTTTATGGTTTCAAATTGATCAGATTCAATAACTTTGTGGTGAAATTGGTGTCGTTTTATGTTATCAGGACTTCCTCAACAGCTATGATTGGGTGGCGTTGCCGTCACCAACGGAACTGGTCATGGCGCCCTCTAAAGCCAACCTGTTCTTATAATTCATACGCATTACTCTAATTCTAATAATATATTGATTATGCTTGGATGATGAGAATTTGATGTGAATGAAGTTCGAATTATATACATTGAATTATCTTAGGGTTTTATTGCATATATGTTCCATATCTAGCACTAATGAGCTAGGTATCCGGGTGTTTTAACATTGTATTCGTGTGTTGAAGCTTGAATTATTAGGGTTTGATTTATTGTTTGTTGTTGGTGAAGAAGCTGAGTGTTCTTGTTGTGGGCCTGGAAGGAAACTGTGTGCTTAAGGAGAAAAAAAGAATTATATTTTTCAAGGTATGTGTGTGTTCAGTTTTCATTTTTGTTAATTTAATTTTGGTTTTTATACAGTACTACAATTTTAATAAAGATTGCTCAATTTGATATAGTAAATTTTTCGGTAAGAACAAAGGGAGGCATTTCTTGTTATTGAGAATCTTATTACTCTAATAAAAGAGTATCATATTTTGTCACTTGTCATGCTCTCATAACTCCCCTTTTTCTAACCCATATCCACTAGATAAATCAATTTAATTTAATTATGCATTTAATATATTAGCAATTTATTTATATTGTATTAACTTTGAAGATTATAACTTGTAAGTATCGAATTTGACTTAATAACTGTTCAAAAGTCAATGCAATACTGACGACTAAAAATGTTGATCTTTTTAAAATAAAGTTTATTTGTTTTAATTAAAATCTAGATTTGTTCTGCTTGGAATTTTTTCTAGGGGGATTTAACTTTGTGAAACGTTTTCTATTCAATTATTTTTCATTAATGCTTGGATTTCAACTTTAATTTTCAAAAGGAATGATCTTTTATTTTCGTCAATAGCTTATTATTATTTTATCCTTGATTTGCTAATTGCCTAAAAGAATGGTGAACCAACACTTTTTCAAATGATATTTTAAACTTTTCATGGCCAATCAATACTTTTTAATGAAAAATTATTTCCAATTTCAAATCAATTGATATTTTGATTTGTTTAGTCTTACTTAACTTTGTTTGTTTAATTCATTCAATAACATCAAGAATCCGACTCCATTACTGTTGGTGCGTCCGTTGACACATTTAGTGTAAAGGTATGCCACTTTTCATTTTAAGTTATTTTCCTTTATTATACAACAACAATAAATTATTAAACAACATTTGCTATTTATCGCTTCCTTTTCAAAATAGTAGTTAAGCAATTGTTAACATCATTATTATAATTACAATCATATTTTCCTTTATAATAAATTCATTTTTCAATGGGGCATTACATGGAATGGTTAATGAGCTACAAATGGATATGATATGCGAGCTATAAATTAGTTTTGAGCTACAAACGGGTTTTAAACCGGATGAAACCTAATTTTGTCTAACCGGTTCCAAAATATCGGGTTCAAACCGGTTTTTGCTAAAAAGAACTCCAAACCGGTCCTAACCCGGTGGTTTATAACTACAAACCGGTTTTTGTAATATCGGGTTCAAACCGGTGTTCCTGTTATGCTCCTTAGAAATCCTAACCAGAAAGAATTCTTATGTAACGGTACTCGACTACAAATTATATCTTTAGGTACTCGTGTAGTTGAAGCAAAAATTATTTCTGGAACTAACATTAGACATAGAGTTTTGATCCATAGATCACCACTGACTCCAACAGACAACAAAATAGCATATAAGTTTCAAAGACGACAGTTTCCCCTTGAAGTGTGTATTACGATGACCATAAACAAAAGCCAAGGTCAATCATTATCTAGGGTTGGTTTGTAATTGAAAGAACCCGTGTTCTCACATGGACATCTATATGTCACATTGTCAAGAGTTACAAGCAGGTGTGGGCTAAAGATTCTGATTCTTGATAAACAAGGTAATCTGACCAATACAGCCACAAATGTAGTGTACAAGAAAATTTTTCTTATTTGTAAAATCATTGCGTAATGTTTGTTTTGTAATTCCTGTAATTTTAATGTAATTTGTAATTGTATTAATAATATATGATAATTGTGTCATGTGTTATTGATTGTATTTTGCTTAATGTTTAAATATTATAATTTTTATTAATTCCCTGTGTAATACATGGGTCTCAAACTAGTGATAGTTATATGAAAGGCATATATGTATATGCAGTGATAACTTTTAACATACATAACCAACTAAAATAAAAATCTAACGCCAACATATATTGGCTTGCAAATAACAAAACAAGGGGCAAAAAGCATGGGAAATTACAACCATAAGAAGGCAAGTCTTTCCTAACAAATCATATGGTCCCTTTTGCAATACAAGGGAAGCAGAAGTTTTGTAAACTTCAGTTAGATCTATCAAAGTGTGTTTAAACTTAGTTTTTAACTTTTGAATTAAACTTAAACTTAAAGTTGACTCAAGTCTGTTATAGCTTTAGAACTCATTTTTGAATTCTAAAATTAAATTTTAAAGATCCATTTTAATTTTATGTTCATGAAAGTTGTCACGTATTAATATTCGATTTAAATTGATGGGCTAAGAAACTGAAAGTGAAAATGGTGTTCGATTTTGACCATGGGTGTGGATTAACTGACGATTTTAGATTTTTAGTCTTTTGTGTGACTATATTGTCCTTGAATTGTCATTTAAGTTCTATTTGACACCGTAGGTTTTTTAAAGATAAATAAACCTAATATCTGCATTTTGTGGTGTGTTTACAAAGAAAGACGTTACAACAGGAAACAGATATGATTAACTTGCTGTGTTTGGTGTTTAGGCTAATCTAAAGAAGCTACTTTAGGATACGGTTGGAATTGGAAATGAAAGCAGCTATCCTTGAGGATGCATGCTTAAATCATACTTTTGTGTACTTTGAATGTTGCATAAAGCTTTTATATGATTCTTTTACCGTCACTAAAATTAATTAAATTTTTTTTTTGACGATTTACTTCAGTGCAACGCGTGCGAGTCTAAATCTTAGTTTTTAATAAAAGGTAAATGCTTTTAAAATCTAAATTTTTTAATTAAGTTTACATACTTTTTAAAATATAGACATGTTTTGACATATTTTTCAATTTGTAACAATTATTTTTAATTTTGAAACATGATAATGTATCACATACATATAAACAAAAAACCCATCCGCTGAAAATGGGTTTTGAATAAGCCCTCATCAGTTTAATCTTTTGACGAAAATCTGAATGTGTCATATGAATAGGAAGAGAGAGAAAACACATGTATTAAATTATATTAAAGTCCTTCCTCATTTATTTATAAAATTATTGAATTGGTTGATTTGAAAAAAACGTGAATCATAAAATCGGTTTTTAGAGTTTTTATATCTCATATGAGTTTTTATTCAAAGGAGAGGGATAATTTGAGAACCCTGTTTAGTTTTAAAAACTTAATAACTTCATCTTTAGTCACACATTTAATTAAATAAATTAGATTATTTAGTTGAGATTAAATATAATTAAAAAATTAAGTATGAAAGAGAATAAAGATGTACAATGATTATACTAATTTAAACTCATGTGAGAACCATTTTAAAATTAAGAACTTTGAGAACCATCTTGAACCACGAAAAAAAAAACTTTTTAAGAAAAATAAAAAAAATATATAAAAAAAGCGAAAATAAAAAAATAAAAAAACCAAAAACTTTTATCTTTCATCCCGTTTTCATAAAGATATCGGTTCAGTAAAAATTATACATATATGTATAATACTTACTTTTTAATTTTATACATATTATTCTTTGTACACATATGTACAATTAAGATAAATAATAATGTACATACGTGTAAGGCCAAAAAGTTGTGACTTGCGATATCAAATTATGAAACCTATTATATATTTACGGTCAAGTTAATAATTTATGTCGGCGAGAAAACCGGACATGAAACAAGTGCTTCGGCACGCGTGGTTAGCTTCAATGGGATGAGGCTTCTAGAACAAATGTATTAGGCTATAAATATATCATTTTGTTTTCTTTTATATATGTGTTTCATGGTTTAAATCACCCACCCAAGGGGAGGTCACCTTGGGTGGGGTCGGTTCGTTTGATATTATAAATCTTTTATTCGATAACGAGATCGTTCGTTTATATTATCTTTATTTGTTTTCATTCGATCGTTTGATTTCACCGCATCTATCTCGATCGCTTAACAAGAACAAAATCCGTTCGTTTGTCAGATCCGGTTTCGGGACCTACAATTGGTATCAGAGCGGGTCGAATCTTATGATTCAACTTTGCTCTTGATATTCGGGTTCTATTTCCGCGATTACCTGAACCGAGATGTTAAAGACCCATTGAAGTTTGAAAATAAAGTTTCTAGATCTGGAAACTAAGTGTGAAATAAGCTTGTTTGAAGCTTCTCTGTCACACCCCGTTAAGCGATTTGCAGAAGCGTAAAACGGAAATGCAACAGATACAACTGGTATCAAATACATTATTCATAAAGTAACATTACTAACTAATTTACAATATATTACATCGTTCTAATCTTTTTTACAAACTAGGTGATACAATCAAACCGGTTCTTCAATTACTTTACTTCTAACTCAAATGCCCACGACATCAATCATCAGTCAGACACGTAACGCACAGGAAATTACTTCTCATATCTGATTACCTGAAAAACATGTTAAAACAGGTCAACTACGAATAGTTGGTGAGTTTCATAAGTTTAACGAAATCAGTTCTGCGTACCACACAGTCATAGTTTGTATGTACGCGTGTATGTAAAAATATGTATTTACGTTTGTATAAATATGTACAACCATATCCTTGTGTGTGCATATGCACACATGTAAGTTTATAATATGAATTCGAAATTTCGGTAAAATCGTGATTGTTTGTTTGTACTACCTGTTTCCAATTTCCGTGTTTAACCAACCACTGTGGACCCCCTTCCTCCCACAACGGTTCCACATAAACTCAACCACTGTGGCCCCCCTTCCGCCTACAACGGTTCCGCGTTAACATCAACCACTGTGGTCCCCCTTCCACCCACAATGAATCCACGTAAACTCAAACATTATATAGTGTACACGCAAATAATTAGTATATTCTACACATAGTATTTCCTACGGCTAATCACTTAGCATGTATATAGACACATATACACATATAGTATTTATCACGTATCACCAAATACTGTGGCTCCCCATCCGCCCACAATATGCATAATCACATTATTTTCTTAGCATTCATGTCATAATCAAGTTAGTTCATTTAATAAGTTGCAGCAGAACTTGGCTCATATGCCTTACTCAACTTTAGTTTAGCAAGTTGCAGCAGAACTTAGCTAATAGGCCATACTCAACTTTAGTTTATAAGTTGCAGCAGAACTTGGCTCATAGGCCATACTCAACTTTAGTTTAGTAAGTTGCAGCAGAACTTGGCTCATAGGCCATACTCAACTTTAGTTTATAAGTTGCAGCAGAACTTGGCTCATATTCCCGTTTTTCCAGCTGGGCCAAGTTGTTCGTTTACGCGTTCAGAAAATAGTTATGGGAAAATAAGCTTGGGTAAATGTATTGATTAATAAAATGATTAAGTTATAAAGAAGGATCACATACTGGGGTCCCAGATTAGCCACGGGGCCCGTTTCCGTTTATTTAGTTTGATTTGAGAAGAAACGCACACAATCCACCCGGATTGTCCAGGTTTCTCATAGAAAAGTTCTTTTTTACTTAATTAATCCGAAAATGTGATTTTTGATCACTCTTGGTGTTTTGATATTCCCGCAGGTTCGCTAGTCGCGAACTTGCCGGTTTTTATAAAAACTGAATTTGTTTAATCTTTAAATTAGCATAATTAATTAACCGTTAATCATTAAATTATGAAAATTTAACCACTTATCAATTAAAATATGTAGATTTTTATAAAAATATTTATGGAATTATTTACTGATTTATTAATTTATAAAAATACATTTTGTCAGCTATATTTCGCCTAAAAATCGTCCGTTTACCCCAAACAATTTCCAAAAAATCCACAAAAATTCCTGAATGCTCAATTCATGTCCCAAAACAACCTGTATCAATTCTAGAATGTAAAAAGCTCGTGCGATATTCTTTTCGGCCCAAATTCGGCTGTAAAAATTCACACGAACGTAAATAAACAAAACACCTTTAAACTTCTCCAAATGATCCAAATATTCATATGTGATCAAAATACGTCAAATCTGAGTTCCCAGAAAAATTTCATAATTTTTGAAGTATTTTAGCTATTTTTCCCAAATAAACATCCCAATTCGGTAATAAATTCGCCAAATATTCTCGGTTGGTCGAAAAATTACCAAATTTGAACAGGGACTTATTGACATGGTCCCTGATGTCCCTGAAAAATTTCAAGTCCTAAAAATATTCACATAACAACCTTAACCTAAATAGCCCGTAAGCGAGTGTTTCGGTATTACCTTAGCGGGTTTGGCTCGTTTCTGACTTTTTAATCAAGTTTTCAGGTTCTTGTGCTTCTAAGCAAGCTAGGTACAAGTCCTATATCACAAAGCAAGCAATTTTTCATCAAAATAACAGCCCTTAACTTAGGGTTTCGGCTAGTGCACAAAAACGAACTTTTGAACCGTAAAAACGCCGTTTCAACCCTTTAATCCGTGTTTATGGCCAAAAAAACTATCAAACCAGGTTCCTTACCATGTTATGATCAAAACATGTTTATGGACCATTTTTAGGATTTTTACACGGTTAGGAATGATTTTTAGTAATCAAGATATGTTTTTATGGTATTAATCAATGTTAAACAAGTGTAAAAGTAGCTTATTTAAGTTGTTTACCTTAGGTTTTGAAGAGTTTCTGGAAAATTAGATTGCAGCTGCTTGGACTTGAGCTTTTGGTTAATTGGAATGAATAAATTTGGCTTAGATAACAAGTTTAATAAAAATAATGGGGGGTGGGGTGGGCTGGTCCGATCGGAAGGATGGTTTGGGCCCCCTTGGGCCCATTTTGGCCCAACAATCTGTTTTCTCAAGCCCAATACGAAAAGCCTGGTCCAAATTTAGTTCGGGTTCGGTTTTTGGTGCGAAAAACTTATCGGGTGCGTTAAACAGCGCGAAAACGAGTGTTTTTCGGCTAGTTTTGTGTAAAATTATAAAAACATACTATATGCTTGTAAAAATCAAAAATATTTTCACAGATCGCTTAAAACATTTCAAATAAGTGTTTGGTAAGTCTTTTTCGGCTTAACGGATGATACAATGCTTGGTTTGTAACTATTTTTCGCGTTTAAATCAATAGCGGGTAGTTAAACGAGCATGTTTTCGTTTAACTTGTTTGCTATCAAACTAAGACCATATTTCTAATGTTTTAGCTTGTATAGATCGTATATCACTTATAGATTGCACCCCGGGATATCCGGACCATAACCAGACCCGTTTGGTTATTCGTTTGTTCGTTACGCAATAAGCGGTTAAACCTTATTCGAGTTTGTAAGTACTAAGGTGTACTCGGTTTTGCCACGGATGTCACATTCTCCTTGTAGATTCGAATGTTTGGGATCTACAAGTGCCAAATCCGGGCGTTTCATGAACCGTTCCGCCATACGCCGAAATTCCGGTGAACCTATAGTTCTTCTCCGGTGACGATTATAGAGATTGGAGATGTACATCAAACCCCGACATGAGTGTCGGTTATCTCTGATTGTTGCAACTGTTGGATGAAGACGGTGGCCGGTGGTTGGAATTCGGTTTTCTGGCTTTGGGGTACGCCGGTAACTGTTGATGGCAGTGGTAGGTGGTGAAGCCGGATGCAGCCATATCTCCGGTAGCAGCAGCGGCTTATGGTAAGCGTCGGAGGATGGTGGTGGCTAGAACAAGGTTCTACGGTGAACGATTTTTTTCCCAGCAATGGTTTTGTTATTGATGGCGGCTGATGTTATGGAGGTAGGATTTGGTTCACTAGATAGCGCTATGTTGGAGGATGGATGTGGCCGGCGGCGGTGATATCTCCGGCGGGTTTTCCGGCGATCGAGTTTTCCGGCGGATGGTCACTGGTGATTTCTTGATGGTGGCGCCTGACTCATATGTAAGCTAGGGTTTTTTTTATTAAAATGATACATATGGGCTGTATAATGGGCATGTGCTCCAAATTGGGCCTAGACTAAGTCCAACTTGATTATTTTTGGGTTTGTTAAGATGGGCTGTCATTATCTAGGCCTGTTTCATAATGATGGGCTGCTGAGTTTCATTTTGAGCTGGTTCGCTTGGGCGAATTTGAGTTTCTTTTTGGCCGATTATATGGAATAATTTTGGGCGGTGAAATAATTATTTTTTGAGTTGACCAAACTAAAGAAAGTCAAACTTGTTCGGGTTTTTCGTCATTGTTGGACAGTATTCAAAGCGTATTATTTCCATATTGTTTTCAATGTGCTTAAAAGGGAAATAATAAGCTTTGCCATTTGATCGTTTTCCCGGTATTTCGTCGAGCTCATCTTAACCTATAATGCTTAAAGATCCGAGATAGATAACGAATCGAGAATTCCTTTATGAATGAATTAGGTGGATCATACCTTGAGGGGGGTGATTGAAGAAGCTCCGGTTTATCAGGTTGAGTTGCGAAAATGCGAGACACGATTTGACAAAGATTTGATATCATAAGTCAAGGGGGTGATTGTAAGGCCAAAAAGTTGTGACTTGCGATATCAAATTATGAAACCCATTATATATTTACGTTCAAGTTAATAATTTATGTCGGCGAGAAATCCGGACACGAACAAGGGCTTCGGCACGTGCGGTTAGCTTCAATGGGATGAGGCTTCTAGAACAAACGAGTTAGGCTATAAATATATTCTTTTGTTGTCTTTTATATGTGTGTTTCATGGTGTAAATCACCCACCTAAGGGGAGGTCACCTTGGGTGGGGGTCGGTTCGTTTAATATTATAAATATTTTATCCGATAACGAGATCGTTCGTTTTTCTTTATTTGTTTTCATTCGATCGTCTGATTTCACCGCACCCGTCTCGATTGCTTATCAAGAACAAAATTCGTTCGTTTGTTGGATCCGGTTTCGGGACCTATAATACGTGTACATTATGTAAATGAAGATTAAATAAAAATATACATATGTGTATAATTAGGTTTTTTTCTAAAACCGGAATGAAAAATAATTTTTTTTTGTTTTTTTACTTTTTAAAATATTCGTTTTTATTTATGTTTCATAACTTTTTAATATTTTCTTAAAGGGGTTTTTTGTGATCCTGGGTCTCAAAGTTCGAAATTTCAGAAAGTTTTTTTTTTAGGATTCTCATCATATATATATATATATACATGTATATATATATATATATTAAAATTGCATGTATTGACTCGTCAACATCAAAATGATTATATGTAAAACAAAAACTAACAAAAATACGGCTCGTTTATGTTATTCATTAAAAGCAAGAAAAGGACAAAAAGAGATTTTATTTTATTTTGTTTTGTTTAAATAAAAAATGGTTGTTTACTTATTTCGTTTAAAAGTTTTCAGAATATTTTTGATCAGCCTGGCGATCAAAGTTAACTAATCTCTCAAAATTGATTCCCTACAATCAAAGCATATGAAGTTCAAGCTTAGATAATCCAATAAAAAAGAGGGATTGTTAAGAGCATCAGATGCAGAGGTTTAAGTTGCTAATCATGTCATACTGAAGATTCTGAAGATTTTAATAGTATCAATATAGTAGGGACAATTTATTAAAGATGTGTGCCAAAATAAGCTATAACATGACCAAGATTAAAAGAAAGAATTACCGTCTTGAAGTGTTGCACAGTATTAGTCTAGTTGTCTAACATGTGATTTATTTTTACTACTATAAATAAGAAAGATGTATCTTGAGCTAGTTTATGGTTCCATAACTTCATAGAAAATACCCTTAAAGGTGTAACATTTGGGAATCCATCAATCTCTAAACATTTAACATTATTTAAGTTCAAGATCTAGACTTTCTTCTGCTATAATATTTTCTATATTGTTTTCGGTTCTTCATGTTTGTGATTTGATGGTATTCCACGCCCCGGAATCACGTTAGATCCATTACCGCTTGTTAGATCTGATGATGCAGTTTCGGAAGCGATCAATGACTCAAGACACTCATGATAATCAAAGACGATAAAATGAACCAAAGGTTCCAAGAACAATGTTCTTATTAATTAAAATTCAATATCAAAAACTAAATAACTAAACAATCATAACCCTATTTATAGCACTAGGCACGAAAAGATAAACATGGAAACTAGATAAATATAAAATAATAAAAGATATAAAATAATTCAAATAAGGATATAATCTGCATCATACTCCCCATCTTTGAAAAAACTCGTCCTCGAGTTTTGTCTTCGGACCCAAGCCACCTGGATCAAAAGGAACATCAGCGCTCCTTAATTATTAACTTCATGACATGCCCCAGCGATTCAACTTTGCAAAACGCCTTGCGCGACTCTGAACGTATACCACCCCGGTTGAATGTAGCATTAGAACGGTTCCTGTTTGCTCTCGACTTTACTCGCTCAACTAATTGAATTTCACAAGCCGCCTCACCCGACTCTAAACTCGTATCACCTGGGTCTATTGGGTTGTCGGGTCCCTCCACCTCCTTCTCCCCGTCTTCAAAAAAGACTCGTCCTCGAGTCTTGAGAACGTTAAAAAGATCATTGACATCCCGAGATAAAAACCCGGCTCCATTGTTCTTTTTCATGGACAACTTGAAAATCTTTAAAAGCAAACTTGAAAAAATCAAAGGCAATCCACCGGGTTCAAAAGGAAAATCTACCCGATTCTTATTCGGTATCATCAAGACCCACCTAAACTGTTCAACTTCAGATTTCAGCACATGCGACACTGAACCCATAGCACCTGGGTCGAAAGGAGCATTGGGCGGACTGTTTTCTTGATCGATTGGAGATGAGCCTTTATTTAACATTGGTGCACTCCATGCGTAACATATATGAGTTCCATTCTCCAAAAGACAATCACCACTAGCATTTACCCTCACATCACTTTTATCATTAGGCCCATATTTTGTCAATTTATGTGAGGGCCCACCAATTTTACTTGGTAGTGTATTAGTCAAAATTGTAGACTGCTTAAAAATTTCCGTCGACCCCTACTACCATCCTCACAATTCTTGTCGGTCAACATACTAAAAAAATTATTCATTGGGCCAGCAAAGCCCATTGCTTTGTTCAGGCTAGACATAGGAAGCTCATGTGCATTCTCTTTCTTCTTGGTTTGCATGCCGTCACTAAATTTAGAAACAATAATACTATCATCAAGTTGAATCTTAATCGGTTCCGAAGGTTTTGGTTCAAAAATCAAACCATTATCTTCAAATTCAATTTTCAAATCTGCACCTCCCGAAGAATTTGGCACTTCAACATGCAATTTTCCCATTACCCACGGCTGAATTGTTGGTGACTTCACATACGATTCATCTCCTCCGTCCACTGAACCACCCTTAACTACTATTGTGCCACCAGAGACCACCGGATCCCCACCATCTTCATTATCTCTTTGTGCTTCCTTTTTTCCCTCTTGAAAAATACTCCCGTCAAGAACCTTTTGCACGAACACACATTCTTCCTTATCGGGGGATTCTTCCTTATCGGGTTCAAACCCATCTGAATCGAATTTCGGTCCGTCTTCCGACACACCCTCCAGATAGATTGGTTCAAAGAATAGGTATGGATGATGGCTAAACGACTGCTGCTCTCCGTCACCACCTTCGTCCCAGACGATGGTGCTTGACTCGGTTTCCGTCTTGCACATCTCCCGTTGTAACTCGAGATCGCGGACTCGTTTTCGGAGTCGGTGGATCTCTTCAAGACCGCGGACTCATTGTCGGAGTCGTTTGATCTTCTTAAGATCCCGTGGGTCGGAACATACTCCACCGCTGCCTCGGTCGGCGACTCTGCGAGTAGGACGTCGATCTTCTCCACGAGCACATGAGTAGAAAACACTTGTGTCGTTGCCTCTGTCAGCGAATCTATGAGCAAACAAGTATTCACGTTCAAGTCGAGCCATTTGAAAACCAAAAGCTCTGATACCAACTGATGCAGTTTCGGAAGCGATCAATGGCTCAAGACACTCATGATAATCAAAGACGATAAAATGAACCAAAGGTTCCAAGAAAAATGTTCTTATTAATTAAAATTCAATATCAAAAACTAAATAACTAAACAATCATAACCCTATTTATAGCACTAGGCACGAAAAGATAAACATGAAAACTAGATAAATATAAAATAATAAAAGATATTAAAATAATTCAAATAAGGAGTTAATCTGCATCATCTGAGTTCGTTTGAAGGACCTACAATGTTTTATTAGTACAATTTTCTTTTTTTGAGAAACAAGTCTTTAACCTAGAAAGGTTTCTTCCCATTGGGTATGACAACTATCAACTACTAAGAAAATGTTAGTAAATATTACCAAATGCCAAGTAGAAAACAATAACTTACTTCTTTGTCCTTTTGCTTAACCTTTTCCATGTCAAGTGATAGACCTTCAATTTTATCTGAACCCTAATGGACAAAAGACATGAAGTTAGATAATGCTAATTTATATATAAGTTTGAGAAATGGAAAGAAATTTTAAGGATGAAAATAAGAAACACGTCATACATTTCCTTTTTCCAGCACATGATAAGCTTCTGTATCATTCCAAACTCTACTACGCTTTGCGGAATCTTTGTCCTCTCCACAAACTATCGTTCTTCCCATCTCTTGAAGCAGTTGATGCATCACGAAGTGGCCTGATTGTGAAACGGTAAGAAGGCATTTGTTAACAAGGATCGGGATGTCAAATTTTATATCCAAGTCATCCTGCAATATCGATATCACATGTTCTTCAAGTTCCCCAACAAAAAAACAAGCAATATGCAGAAACAAGTCTCGGTGTCTGTCAAGTGGCAAGGAGTCAAAGCTCTTCCTTAGCACTTCTTGGATTTGAGAATCAAGATTTCCTTTCGATGAATTCAGTGAATTCAATTTATTAGTCCAACTTTCTATAATGTCTTCTTTTTTACGTAGATCTTCGTCACTAAAACAAAGGGAAGAACCCAATACTCTAAGAGCGAGTGGATTTCCTCCACAATTTTGGGCTAGTTGTTTTGCAAGCACCTCAAAACCTCCCATAAGTGCTTTGGTTGGAAAGGCATGCAAACTGAAAAGCCATAACGATTCCTCATCATTCAAGGAGTTGAGTTCGTGAACCTTACACCCCGAAGATTTAGATGCAGATGCAAACCATCTATCTATAAGTCTATCTCTCGTAGTTATTATAATCTTGCTTTCTGCATGGAACACCTTTGTTCCAAGCAAATTGTTTAGTTGATCTTGGTCATCAATGTCGTCAAGAACAATAAGAACTTTTTTACTCTGCAAGATCTTCACAATCTTAGATGTGCCCTCAAGAGTACCAGATATCTTTATTTTCTTATTTTATGAAATATTTTTTAGAAGTTCTTCCTGTAACTTAAATAGCAAGCCGTTTTTGTAGTTTTCTCCTATGTTTTTAACAAAACTATGCCTTTGAAAATCATGCTTTTGAATGTTATAAATCCCCTGAGCGAGTGTTGTTTTTCCAATGCCTCCCATGCCATAAATTGCTATAGCATTGTACTGTTTACTTTTCAACAAGGAATTGATATCTTCAATTCGAGTCTCCATTCCAATTATTAACTGGTCTGAAATACTAATTACGTGTTTCAGATCTAGTTGGCAGTTGACTGTCTCAACCACTTTATCGATAAAGTTTGTTTCATATGTTTGTCTGGATTAAAAGAAGGAAAAATAGCAATTTCAGTTCATCTATTTATGAAATGTCTTTTTGCGTTTAGTTATTTAGAAAGGCACTAGATTATTGACCCGTGTACGACACGGACAGAAATATAGAAATCGTTAAGTAAACATATATATAATTACAAACGATAAGTTATTTTTTAATATATTTTTTGAAACAACATGATTTCTAATAGCATATCATATTCATACGCAAACAAAGTATTGAAATACATAAATTTATAAAGAATAATTTTACATTGTAGAATGTTTACGAAGAAAATTTGATTCTTTAAAACATAAACTTTAAAAAATAATATTAACAGAAAACAAACAAACTTCACTAATATTAGTCTGCAAAGCAAGCAAATAAGAATACAAGCATCTATGAAAGATTCCTAATAAGCACCCAAGAACAATTCGGGTTGCTTTTCTTCCTGGACCGCGAACACAGCTAATGACATAAACATTCATATACCAATCTAACAAACATAGTGACCAACAGACTACGAAAACTGTTTTCACATTTCATGTGAAAAGTCTTTCACCCTAATAAACTGAACCACACCCAAAGAGCATTTAAGAAAATAACCAAATTGAAACATTGTTAAAATGACATGTTTTGACCAGCATCAAATCGTTACGTTTTGAGAATGACCCATTTTAACCTGAACCAAATCGATATCTTCTAAAATTGACCTGTTATGACCGAACCAAACTGATAATTTTAAAAAGACCCATTGAAATCCCAACAAAATCGATACCTTTTTTAGTGACTCGTTGATGAGAACTAAACTTATACCTTTTTAAAATGATTCAATTTAACCCGAGCCGAAACAAATCAAAACATTATAAGATGACCCATTTTCATAAATGAAAATTGAAATAGCGCACCTGAAGACTAAGAAAAAAATGAAGGGTAACACACAAAACATTCTTAGCTATTGAAACCCTTTTTACCAAATCTCATGTATTATTACTGGTTATGAAGATAAAAAAAAATATAAAGCTTCAATTACTTCAACCAATTTGAAAGTTGAAACTCATGTAAACCTTTCACTTAATTTTTGAATCCTCCATATTCTTTCATTTTTTAATAGGCACTAAAACCAAACAAATTAAATACAAATTTAAACGAAACTAAATTGAAAAAAAAAATTAAAACAAAACCAAAACCGAAAAACCTAAATAAAACCAAATACCAATAAAACTAAACAAAAACCAAAATGAAACTGAAAAATTAAAACCGATAAAGCTGAAACTGAACCAAAAACAAAAACCGTAAAAACCAAAACGAAAAACTGAATAAAGTTAAACCCACCTAAAACGAAACTAAAAAACAAAATCGAACTGAAATAGAACGGCTTTATAAAAACTAAAACTAAACAAAAACCAAAAGCCGAAATGAAAACAAAATAAAAATAACTACCATGAAACTTTGAAAAAAAACCCAAATTCATTAAGGAACACATGTATTATTATTATTATTTTTTATTGTTATTTATAGTATATTAGATTAAAATATGTTGAATGTAATTAAGTTGAATGCAATTTAATATAATTTTAAACTTTGAAAAAAAACCCAAATTCATTAAGGAACACATGTATTATTATTATTATTATTATTATTATTATTATTTTTTATTTTTATTTATAGTATATTAGATTAAAATATGTTGAATGTAATTAAGTTGAATGCAATTTAATATAATTTTAAATTATTTTATTAGAAATAAATTATAAGAATATATATTATTTATGAAAATAGTTATTGATTTAATAGTATAATGAGTAAAAGTAGATTTCCCTTTTCAATAAAAAGAAAAAAAAAGACATTTCAAAAATACATAAAAAACGTTTTCCTTGAAATCCTTAAATAAGACCATGAGAATAAAAGATTATTTGAGATGAATGAAAGTCTTTTTGGTTTAAAAAAAATACTTTTAACACCAACTCTAATGCATAAGACATCTTAAAAACACAAGTCATTTTTATCATTTAACATGCAAACACTTCCTTATACCGAAGGATACAAACAGTCAAGCTGCTCAATAAAGAGGGAGAAAAATGATAAGTGTGAGAAGAATTTATAGCCACACAAAAAACTCCTTAAAATAATAAAAACAATTAATAAAAAAAACCATAACTCAAAATTTAGTAAAAATCCGAAAAAAGTAAAAGCACAAAAATGTTTCCACCGTCTTCCTCATTCTAACCCCCCCCCTCCCCAAAAAAAACAATGTTGAAGGAAAAAGATCATTGAGTCTTATATTTTATCATTGTATTTTTTGTTTATTTTCGTGATTGATTGTGTCTTTTTTCCTTGACATTTTGTTTTTTTCTTGATATTGTGTTATATTACTCAACATTGTGATATACTTTATTCGGCATTGTGCTATATTTTGTGATCTATTGTGTATTTTTTTATTTATAATTGTGTCTTTTGTTCATTTTCGTCATTGTGTCTTTTTGTCATTTTTTTTGGAACAAGAATGACGGAGGAAACATTCGACTTTTAAATTTTTTTTTAATTTATATTTTGAATTATGATTTTATGAATTTTTTGTTAAGAGGTTTTTTGTGTGGCCACAAATCCTTCTCATAATTCTCATTTTTGTCTTCCTTTGTATTTTAACATTTCCCTAAAAACAAGTCCCTACTGTGACGAAAAAAAGATGATGTAGCAAATAAAACTATTATTAAACAACAAAAATTTCTAATGGAAGTTTACATAGAAATGTAAATGTATTCTTATTAATGTTGGGTTTATCGGGTTTATTTACGGGCCATCAGGTTACGGGTCCAGCATACGGGTCATGGCAAAGGATATTCCTCTTATTTAAAAGATATTCTTATTTTTGGTTTCTTATTTTTCTGGGTATGGCTGTTGTTGTATTTTCCGTTAAGTATTATGAACTTTGGAGTTTACTATGTTTATCTCCAACTATTTTCTCTATTAACCCCTTTTGTATTAGAATAATAATCAATAGAATAAAAATAATACTCTTTATTTCTATCAATATTTAGATGGTATCAGGGTGGTTCAAAACCCTAAACTTTTGATTTTTTCACGTTGCAACATTATTCGCTACGATGACTAGAGATAATGATAAATCTGGAAGCATTTCCAACACTAGCGTTGATTATTCCTCACCCTACTAAATTCATCCTTCATATAATCCAAAATAACTACGCGTTAGTGATTTATTCACCGACAACAATGACTCTAACTGGTCGCAAGAGATGACAAAATTTCTATTCTCCGAAAACAAAATAGGGTTCACTGATGAGACCCTCACGAAACCATAATCGTCATCTCCTGATTTTATCACACTGACGTGGTGCGATTGATGATAAAGGGATGACTTAGTATGGCCATGGAGAAAACGATTTATAGCAGTGTCAAATATGCTAACTCGTCTGAAGAAATTTGGTTGGATCTCCTTGAGAAATTCGAGAAGGAATGCGTTCGAAGAGCCTATAAATTAAGGCAGTAGATTGTAATCACCCGACATGATGAAGCTTCTATGTTCATGTATTTCGCCAAACTGCGGTCTTTGTGGGATGAAGAAGGGTCTGTGTTGCCCACTCCTCACTGATCTTGTAGTGGCTTTGGATCTAGTATTGGTAAAAGATTAACGGATCACCAAGATAAGTAAAGGCTTTATGACTTCCATATGGGGTTAGACTTGGAATTCACGATAATTAAAACCCAAATTCTAGCAACAAAACCAACACCTACTTTGGGAACTACATACAAAGCTTTCACTAAACATGATGGAAAAGATGGTCATGAAAAGGAAGGATGCTTCAGCTTATTGGGTACCCGAAATGATGGCTGGGAAGCACTAAAGGTTGCCTACATTGAAACTTGAAAATGACTTCAGTCTATTCCTGGGCTAACTAATGAACAATACCAAAATTTTATCAAACACTTTCCAGGAAGTAACAAAGAAGAGAATACACATGTTGCTGATATGGTTGGTAAGAGGGGCAAAATCGGTTCGGGCTTAGCTCATAACCCATCAAATCGATCTTCTTGAAATTAGAACAAAACACACACACACACACATTTGAGGCTCATGCTTGTCATACCAAACGGAGATGCCATTACCATTGAGGGAAGAGAGGATTGCACTTTACCGGCAGGTTTCGAAATCTATAACGTCCTTTATGTTCAAAATTTGAATTGTAGTCTTTTTATTGTGTGACAATTAAGTAATGACCTTTAATGTGTGGTAACAATTTCCCCTAATTTTTGTGTCTTGCAGGGGTTACGTGTTGGCACAACTGTTGTTTGGCCAAAGGGTAAAGCCCAGCCCAAGAATTATTAGGGTTTTATTATATTTGGTAATGTCTTGGCTAGCAAGTTTGGTTAGTCTATATAAGCCGAGTTATGGTTAGACATTAAAAGAAAAGTTGGTGCAACCAAACGTCTCCTGATTATATCCAGATTCATTTCTTTCCTTTGAATATAGGATATAGAAATATTTCTTACATTTATGAGGCTAACCAGGAGACCGTATATGAGATTCCCCAATATCAAGCTAAGAATAGCTAGGATTTCCAGAATAAGAAGGGTTTATCAAGAGTTAAACCAAGTTAGGGTTTGAGATATTGTAATCAGTTTTTTGAGTGAGATTTTCTGATTAATATAAACTAGAGTTAGTCGTTTAATTCGTGTTTGATTATCGATCCGGGGCTTGAACTGCCAAGTTTAAGAAATCGATAATCAATCGGCGGTGAGCGGTGGCTTGAGAAGGAGTTACCAATCGGCGTATATCGGAACCAAGTTTGGTGCGTATTGATACGTCGGAGTAGCGGCGTAGGTACGGCGGTGCAGCGAGCAGGTTGTTCGAGCGACGACAACTCGGAAGCAAGTTCGTTTCCGATCAAGGCGGTTCAAGAAGGCTAACGGGTGTTTGGAGGCGAGTTAGCGACATCGGAAAAGTAAGTTCTGGAACCAGCAACGTATACGAGCGGCGGTAGGTCAGGCGGACTTACGGCGGCTTTCTTCTCTGTCCAGCGGTTCAATCCAGACAGGTTGAACGAGATAGGTTTTAACGAAAGATTTGATTTAATTTTGTGAGCAACTTGGTTCAGTTCTGAAAAGTTGTTTGGAATTTATTGGCTTGTTTTTGTTCCAACGAAGTAGAGCAAAGGGGTTTGATGTCAATGGCAGGTGATGAAGAAAGACCGATAATCCAACCCAAAGCGACTGGGGGGGGGGATATTGCTACATGTTCCAAAGTTGAATTGAACTAATTATATCACATGGGCAATTGTGGTGGAAGTGATATTGGATGATCAAGACCTATGGGGAGTTGTTCAACCAGAAGAGGGTGCAGTTATTAATGCGAAGAATAATAAATGGCAAGATCATTTTTTTTCAAGTGGTGGAAGGTAATATTCTTCTTCAGATTTCTCAATACAAGAATGCCCGGGATATATGGACGGCTTTGAAGGCACGGTATGTTGGGGCCAAGCGAGTTCAAAAGGCTCGACTACTAACTTTAAAAAGTGAATTTGAAAAACTCAAGATGGCATAAAACGAGACAGTTGACGAGTTTGCAGGAAAAATAACAAGTATGGTTTCAAAGGCAACTAGTCTAGGTTACGTGTTCGAGCAAAATGTCTTGGTGAAGAAGTTACTGGATGCGGTCCCAGATAAGTATTTTCAACTTGTAGCCTCAATCGAGCAAAGTGTTGATCTCGAAAGTTTGATTTTTGAAGATGCTATTGGAAGACTTAAGGCATTTGAGGAACGTCTACGAGGGAGAGAGCGCGCTCCAAATTCATAAGGGTAGTTACTTTTCAATCGATCGGAAAGTAATAACGACAAGTCGTATGATCAGTCCGGTAGCCGTGGTAAGGGTTGGTCGAGTTCACAAGGGCGCGGAAGAGGCCGTGAAACTGGAGGTCAAGACCGAGATGATGAGGACCTAGATGGTTGCAAAAACCAAGGTGGTCAAGATCGTGGGTCAAGTTATAAGGGACAAAGAAAAACCAATGATCGCCAAAGGGGAAGAAAGGATAGATCACAGGTTCAGTGCTACCGTTGTGATGAGTTTGGTCACTTTGCGACTATGTGCCCGGAACGTATGAAGAAAAAGGAAGAATCTAATTTAAACAAAGTTGATTATTTTGATCCATCTTTGTTTATGATAAAAGGTGATCAAAAGACGGTTTTACTGAATGAAGATGGTGTGATTCCAAAGCATTCGAAACCGAGCCGATGGAGAAAGATGTTTGGTATCTCGAAAACGGAGCATCGAATCACATGACGGGTAATAAATCTTGTTTTTATGAATTGAATGAACAAGTAAGGGGAAAGGTGAAGTTCGGAGATGTATCTTGCATTGATATTCGTGGAAAAGGGTCGGTCTTAATTGAAGGGAAAACGGGGGAGCAGCGCCTGTTGACCGTGCCTACTTCATCCCGAGCCTATAGTGCAATATCATAAGTCTTGGTCAAGCAACGAAAGGTGGATGCGAGATTCACATGAAACATGATTTACTAACCATTAAAGATGATACAGGTAAGCTTTTGATGAAGGTGACAAGGACCAAGGACCGATTATACAAGATTTGTCTCAAGATAGCAAGTGCCAGTAAACGAGCTATTATTGGAATGAAGAATTTTGTAGGTCGGGATCTTCAAAGTATTGGACTGAAAGAAGACAAGCCAGGTATGAGTCAGATTCCAATCAAAGATTCAAGTTCCAAAATTCAATGTCCAAAGAAAAGTGTTCAAGAACTTAAACGCGTGGTCAAGGAAGAGATTCAAGCCCAAGGGAATATGTCTAATGATCAAACGAAACAAGTATTACTTCAAGCTAAGTGGAGCCCAAAGAACATTGCAAGAGATCAAGAAAAGCCTCGGGAAAATCAAAAGAATGATGATAAGCTTGAAGTTGAAGACCCGCCAATTTCGAGTAGGAAATGAAATTAGGGGGTGAGTTGTGTGACTCGGATACAACAATTGAGGGGGTGATTGTTGGCACAATTGTTGATTGGCCCAAGTGTAAAGCCCAGCCCAAGAATCATTAGGGTTTTATTATATATGGTAATTTCTTGGCTAGCAAGTTTGGTTAGTCTATATAAGCCGAGTTATGGTCAGACATTAAAAGAGAAGTTGGTGCAACCGATTTAGGTTCATCAAGAGTTAAACCAAGTTAGGGTTTGAGATATTGTAATCAGTTTTTCGAGTGAGATTTTATGATTAATATAAAAGAGAGTTAGTCGTTTAATTTGTGTTTGATTATCGATCCGGGACTTGATTACGTTCGATGAACTTGATTGGTAAGGTAAACGCAAGGGAGGATTTTACTGAATGGGGATGATCGGAGAAGATAGAAGAGCCATGATGACCACTGTTGTCAGATAAAATAAGAGATTGGGTGATGCCTCAAGAAAAAAGATTTCTAGGGTTGCCTTTCTTCAAAATATATCTGTTGAACTTAAAAATAAAGTTTGTGATTCATGTGCAAGGACAAACCATACTAGGTTCCCCTTTTCTATTAGTATAATTAAAACTAATGATTGTTTTGAGTTGATTCTCGTAATATTTGGGGTAGATATCGTATACTAACTTATTATAGGAGAAACTATTTTCTTACACAAATAGTTAATGATTTTAGTAGATACGCATAGGTATTTCTTATTAAACATATAAGTGATGCCAATAAATGTTTGATAGATTTTCATAAAATGGTGGAAGTATAATTTGGAAAACCCATTAAAAGAATTAGGTGTGATAATGGCTGAATTCATATCTAATCTTATGACCCGCTTTTATGCTAAGCAAATGATTTTTCTTGAATCCACAAACCCCTAACAAAGCCGTTGAAAGAAAACACAAGCATTTTCTTGAAACAGCTAGACCTTTTTTCCTTTAAAGCAAACCTTCCAAACTGTTTTCATGGATAATGTATCGTGACTGCCGCTCATATAATAAATTGTCTCCCCTTGAAATATATTGAAAGTGGAAACCACCCTATGATTATTTTAGGCTTTGAAACTGCAACTTGGATCCTTCTCGTATTCCTAATATTTTTATTGTTTCACATTCCACCGCCACCATTGTCATAGACATGCGTTAAAATGTTAATAGTGAGGATATTAAGCTCATTTACTATTTTTACTATTGAGAGTAACAAAGAGAGGTGTGTTGGGGGAAAGGGAACTAATAAGTTCTTGTGAAAAGGTTAAATTTGTCATTACGTAAAAAATCATTAAATATGTGATATTTTAAAGTTAACTTGATCGGGTAAATATGATATTTAGAAGCTTTTGGGGGGAGGGGAGGGGGGTTGTTATTAACAGGGAACATTCCCAAAATAGGTATTTATGAAAACAAATTTTTAGTTTTAAGTATCATTTGTAAAAAATTCCAAAAATAAGTATTATAAACTAGTCGTGGCGAGTAGTTTGTAAAAACCAATTAGAACCTGCCACGTGTTCTTAAACTAACCATAACGAGCACGTTCACTAATATCTACTCGTCACGACTAAATTAGTTTCATGCCTCGTAATCAACGTCCACGAGTAATTCATAAGTCATTTAGTCGCGACGAGTTATAAAGTTAAACTAGTCGCGACGAGTTAACTACTAATAAACTACTCATGTAGGGAATGTAAACCGGTAAACTAGTCGTTGCGACTAAAGAACTTATGAATTACTCGTGGGCGTTGATTACGAGGCATGATACTTATTTAGTCGTGACAAGTAAATGATTAATGAACGTGTTCGTTACGGTTAATTTAAGGACAAGCGATAAGTTTTAATCGGTTCTACAAACTACTCGTCACGACTAGTTTATAATACCTATTTTTAGAAGTTTTTACAAATAATACCTAAAACAAAAAATTTGTTTTCACAAATACTTATTTTGAGAATTTTCCCTTAATATATAAAGTTCTTGGTTATTTCTTCTATGGAGCGAAACATTTAGGCTTGTTTCCGACTTATCCAAAAAAATTTTAAAAAAATGGTTTTCAAACAAAAATATCAACAGGATAGGCTTTTAAGCTCATAAAATTGCTAGCTGATTTGTACAAACACTAAATTGCTCTCTGTATACATGCTATGGACTTGGATCATTTCATATTTGATAACACCAGGGGCTCCTAATCATATAGATGCCAGCTAAGGTCCTAAGCAATCATCTTGTTAATTGATATTATAAGCCTTGAATATAAAAGGAGAGAAACCATATATACCCTGATAAATGAAGAACATCGCCCTTCAGATTGGCGACATCTGTGAGCGCATCCTTCCACCGCTTCACATCGTCCTCTTTCCCGTTTGACCCTGTCATATCATAACTTTTGTTTTGGTGTCTAACGTGTGATGGATCGACATGATAAAAAACAGGTATAACTAAATGATTCCCCGCCTTCCTTTGCTTGAGGATCAAGCAAAGCTCATTAAGGCACCAACTAGAATTAGCATAGCCCGGTGACAATAGAACTATAGAAGCTTTAGATTCGATGATTGCCTTTTCAATTTCTGGCTTGAGTTCTTGACCTCTTTCAATTTCATTGTCGTCTCTAAAAGTTTGAAGTCCTGCCTGGACTAATGCTTTATAGAGATGATCGGTAAAAGTATAACGAGTATCTTCACCTCTAAAGCTTAAAAAGATGTCATACGTACTAGTACAAGTCTGATTTGGATTTGAGGTGGATGATGGAGTGGAAGCCATTGAAGGATTTGGACATGAGGTGGATGATGAAGTAGATCAGAGGTTAAGGAAAATTTAAAATGTTAGAATTAGACAAGGGAACGGGGATGGATATAAAGGCATCAAATATCATCGTCTATGTTGTTGGTGAGAGAGGAAGGGCAATATAAAATAACCAAATACCTGGATAGAAAAATTAAGTTCGCAAAAGTCGCAAGTCGGTTTCTAGGCGGTCGACCGGGGAGTTGGGTGTACTCGGAGTAATACTCGGAAATGGTAAATATAAAGAAAATTAATTTTTGGATACTAATATTTATACCAAAATAAGTGAATATCAATATAAATAAGAGAAATATATTTTTAAATACTAAATTATTCTAAAATTTGCTAATCATTAACAAAAAAAAGTTATAAATATTTTTTAATATTATGAAAATATGAATTATGTTTTATTTTTAACTCAAAATTGGCCTATGTCAATCGACTAGATGTGATTCCGGCTGAGGTTGACTAAATTTGATTGATTCTTAGTGTTAGGGGTCATTTTAACCCTAGTGTGATCCTGATGATTATGCTGATAACTTGGATTCCTAGCTAGCTACAGGATCCGGAGCTGACTAAGCCAAGGTTGCAAAAGTCGCTAGGCGGACTCTAAGCGGCCGATTGAGGAGTTGGGTGTACTTGGAGTACTCGGGGAGTACTCAGAGTGTACTCGAACATGATAAATATAAAGAAAATTAATTTTTTTGATATTGTATATATGTCAAGTATTATAAGTTTACTAATATTTAAATAATAAATTATTTTAAAAATTGCTAATCATTAATTAAAAAATGATATTTGTTCTTTAATATTATAAAAATACGAATTATGCATTATTTTTTTATTCAAATTCGGTCCAAGTTCAGTGACTAGATGCGATTCCGGCTGAGGTTGACCACCTTTGATCGATTCTTAGGAACTACGCGGAGTTAAAGAAACTCTCCTCGGCGACATACCTTGTAATGAGTACTCTGGGATTACTCGTCCTTGTAAATCTACTTTTACAACATTGGACCGAGCATGTTTGTTTTATTTATGTTATACTTTATACTCAAAGATAAAACGCCCTACAATGGCTAGCTGACTTATTCTAACTAAAAGCTCGGAGACACAACTGAAATACACGCTGGATGAAGACTAAGTCGTCAATTCATCATGTCGGCTAGGGTTCCCCGATTTGTAGGAGTTATTCTTATTTTCTCTTTCTATATATGGAGGCTATTGTGAATATGTAGGACATGCCTTTTTCACCCATTGCACTACATGTGTACTCTAGCTATTGTTCACAAGCAGCTCTCTAGCTGTAACCTACTTTTTACATTAATAAATTGAGGCAGGGGATAGTTTTCCCCTCCAGAGGTTTTTTTTCCCGAAGATCCTCACCAGGATAGTAAGTTTTTCCTCACTGCATCGTTGTTCACATTTACTTTTACTGCATTTACTTAGCTTGTTATTGAGAAACACACTACCTCACTTTACTAAGTTGTTCAATTATTACTTCGGTGATTTTGACCAAAACACTTAGAAACTAGGCAGAGTTAAAGAAACTCTCCTCGACGTCATACCTTGTAGCAATTACACGGGGAGTACTCAGCCTTGGAGACCTATTTTTACAACATTGAGAAAAATCATATCGGTTAGTACAATAATTGCTTTGCGTTTTTATCTCGAGAATCAACAATTTCACTGCTAGCTTGAATACGGACAATTAAGTGTGTGTGAATCCCTCTTAAATTCAACGGTTTTTCCTTTGTTGGAGTTCAATCGGGTGGCCAACGAATAGATCGGGTGGTGAGGCCAGTTTGGATTAAGTTGCGAAGTGGAATCAACAAAAAATTACTCAAACGAATATCATGCAAACGAGTAGAAAATAAAAGCAATAGTAGCACGACATTTTAACGTGGTTTGGTCAAACTGACCTACATGCATATGCTGCAACTAGGTATTTTATTAAGGTCGGTATAAGATTACAATTACAATATGCAAATAAAAATAGAACAAGATTAGTGTTAATAAACTTAGGGACCAAGAAAACTAGCGGGGCTTCCATCCATAACGTTCTAATGTTAGCCCAAAATGCCTTCATAATATAACAATCTCCCACTTGAAGGCCTTGCGATAAACTCTAGCCCGCCATCCAAGCAATAAATAAACTGAACATCTAGTAACTCCAGTAATCTCCAAAACAAGTCATTCTAACTTTTGTCACACCCCAACCTACCGGAATATGCCGGGGCGCGACATATTTGTATCATAGCTCAAAAGACACTAAAGTAAATACACGTGTCAATATCTAAATTATTCATTTCATATTATTCTAGTACGCAAAAACACAAACATTGTCTCATGGGAATAAACATTATAATTAAATAAAGAGAAATAAATAAGTCTTTAATTCATCATGCAACCTAAGGTTAACTATTCCTTAGTTTGTTTCTTCATCCCAAAAAGTTACCTGCGCCATGCGTGAAAATACATAGTTTGTCAACAAAAAGTTGAGCAAGTAATCATGGTTTTTGAATACGTATAATATTAAAAATGACAATTCCTTGCGATAATATGAAATACTACAACTAGCATAACAATAATATAAAAGTTGTCTTTTCACTCGAATCCCATGGATAACGAACTACTCCGACGGCGTATGATCATACTAATGAGGATGAGGATGAGATACCAACCACCAAAACATAAAATAAACATATACTCACAATTACACGTATAACTAATTGAGCAATATCATATAACGCAAATAGCGGAATTGTAGTGAAAAATGATTAACACATAACGCCCCCAAAATATAAAACGATAGAAAGGGGGATGTGAATTACTTACCATTTCGAATAAGTTAACGAAGATGAAACGGTGATTAGGAGTTATTATGGACTTTGTCACGCTCCTCGAGATACGTCAACAAAAGAGACTTTGTTAACAATAATATTAATAAATGACGAAAATCTAATCAAACATAATGTTTGAGATTTGATGGTGGTTTGCGTTTAACATATTACTAGTTTAATTGTTACCATAAATTTGTAGTCTTGTAGGGTTTAGGGTTTTTTATTTGTTAATTATTTATTAACTAATTTTAGTATAAACATTATATTTATTCTTCTTCTTATTATTATTATAACTATTAGTGTTAATATTATTATTTGGTAATTAATATAAGCGATATATTTTATCCATGCTCATATTTTCAAGTAAATAGATTTTAAATAAAAATAACCGATATTAAACATTATATATATAAATAAAACATTAATTATTAAAAAAATTCATATATATATATAAATGAATGTATATATAAAAAAGCATGGGAGAATTTAATCGGACGTTTAAACTAGATCGGTTTAGTACTATAAATATACACACAAATAAATAAACATGAATAACTAATTAAAATAATATTTGTTTCATAGTATTATATGTATATATACGTATGTTTATGTGTATATGTGTCTACACACTCATGACGCAAAGCCATGGCCAAAATAACACTTTCGAGGTTCGGTTTCGTTAAAACAAAGTTTATTTAACCTTCAATTATTATCAAGACAAAAATAAAAAAATGAATTAAAATAAATAAAATAAATAAACAAAAACCAGGTCCAGGGGGGTTCGAACCCGCGCTAGGACCGGTTCACGTGTCTTTTACACACCAGCCACCATGCTTGTGTGTTAGTTTGTGAGAAAGTTCCATCAGATAGTTTATAATCAGCTCAGTGATTCATCTCCAAACCAACCATAAACCCTAGTTCTTAAATCTGATTATTCAATTTTTGTTTGATTAAATTAAGTTGGGGTTATTGATTAGTAGACAGAAATGATTTACAAGCATGCATCAATTACCTGTTACATAAGTGAATTTAGGGACATCGGCCGATTATGGTTTCTGGCCAAACAAGGATCGAGACAGGTATTAAAGGCTTAGTATGCTTGTAATTATGTTAGGGCTTTGTGTCGCGGGGTTGTGAGGAAGGTGTGTTCACGATTAATTGTGATTTCGTTGAGCATTTATAGTTTTAGGTTAATTAGCTGTCGATGTTGATTCAATTACCAAGATTAAACAGTCGGGTGATGCGTTTTTTGTTAATACACTATTTGGTGAGATCAATTTCTTGATTAAGTCCGAAAATTGAGGTCCAAGATAGGGTTTGGGATGGTTGTTGGCGTGAAGAAGGAAGGAAAAATGGAAGCAAGATTTGAATTATATTTTTTTTTTGCAAAAATGTCCCAAAACTTTGTTTAGGGTGTAAGATGGATTAAAGCCTAGTTTAGGGGTTGTCTTGTCCATTTGTGATAGTTAAAAATTAATCCAAATAAATGAATAATACTAAAGAATACTAAATCATGCGGAAATTTTATTGATTAATTACCCAAATACAAATCGGGTCGGTTAATGATTACAAGTAAAAGAAAAATGGATAACCGAAATGTTACATCATTCCCTACTTTTGGAAATTTCGCCCCGAAATTAGAGATTAAGCCGTAACGAAGAGATGCAGGTACTTGGCTTCCGTTTGGTCTTCCCGTTCCCTAGTGAACTTGGGTCCACGCTTGGATTCCCAACGAACTTTGACAAACGGAATGCGGCTACGCTTTGTTTCTTTGTCCATATGATCCATGATTTCAACAGGTTTCTCGATTGCGCGCATAGATTCATCAATTTGTAATTCGTCGAGGGGTATGTGGAGGTTCCCCTCGGCTAAGCACTTCTTGAGATTGGAAACGTGAAAAGTCGGATGAACATTGGAGAGCTCTTTGGGGAGATCGGGACAATAAGCAACTCAACCAACCCTTTCAAAGATTCAAATGGCCCAACAAAACGAGGAGATAACTTGTTCCTTTTACCAAAACGAACTACCCTTCCAAGGAGATACTTTGAGGAGAACTCGATCACCAACATTAAACTCGAGAGGTTTATGGCGCTTATCGGCGTAGCACGTTTGATGGCTACGAGCGGCAAGAAGGTTTTGACGAATAAGAGCAATCTGGTCAGAAGTTTCTTGAACAAGCTCGGGACCGGTGATTTGTGATTCACCAATCTCGTTCCAACAAATCGGGGAACGGCATTTTCGACCATAGAGAGCTTCAAAGGGTGCCATGCCAATACTAGTCTGAAAACTATTATTGTTGGAAAACTCCACAAGTGGTAAGTAAGTATCCCAATTTCCACCAAAAGTCTAGCACACAAGAGCGGAGCATATCTTCAAGCGTTTGAATTGTTAGCTCGGATTGACCATCGGTTTGCGGATGGTAAGCGGTGCTTAGATCAATACAGTTACCCAAGGCGGCTTGCTACGAATTCCAAAAATGAGACGTAAATCGACCATCACGATCGAAGATAATGGTTAATGGTGTTCCATGGCGACAAATGATATTCTTGACATTGAGTTGAGCTAGTTGACTCATGGAGAACTTTTCTCGAATCGGTATGAAATAAGCTGACTTGGTCAACCGATCAATAATTACCCAAATACTATCATTGTGGCTTTGAGTAGTGGGGAGTTTGGTGACAAAATCCATGGCTATGTCCTCCCATTTCCAAACGGGGATCGGTGGTTGCTCGAGCAAGCCAAACGGCTTTTGATTCTCGGCTTTGACCTTAGAACAAGTGAGGCATTTAGATACATATACCGCTATATCTTTCTTCATTCCGGCCACCAAAACATGGGACGAAGATCGGCATACATCTTATCCACACTGGGATGAATCGAGTATCGTGACTTATGAGCTTCGTCGAGGATGAGCATGCGAAGATCGTCACGATCGGGACCCATAAACGGTTCAAATAATAAAGTAAACCGTTACGTTTGGTTTCAAGTTAGAGTTTGGCGCCACACGACATCTCGTCGTATAAACTTCCTTCGGTGACAGAGACGTGTTGAGCGTCGAAGATGCGGTATTGAAGGTCGGATTACATGGTGAAACAATTGAGCTAGACGGATTTAATGTGACTTTTACGGCTAAGAGCATCGGCCACGACATTTGCTTTCCCGGGGTGGTAGCGAATCTTGCAATTGTAATCGCTTAACAATTCGGCCCATCGTCTTTGTCTCATGTTGAGATCCTTTCGGTCGAATATGTGTTGCAATCTCTTATGATCGGTGAAGACCACACATTTTGTGCCATAAAGGCAGTGTCTCCAAATTTACAAGGCAAACACGACCGCACCAAATTCAAGATCATGCGTTGTGTAATTTTTTTCGTGGACCTTGAGTTGACGCGAAGCATAAGCAATGACCTTGTCTCATTGCATAAGAACATAACCGAGTCCTTGGATAGAAGCATCGCAAAACACAACAAAATAATCGTTGCCCTCGGGAAGAGCAAGGATAGGAGCATTGTAAAGCATGTCCTTAAGGGTTTGAAATGCTTTTTCCTGTTCGCGACCCCATTCATAAACTTTCCCCTTGTGGGTTTAGTGCAGTAAGGGGTGAAGCAATCTTCAAAAATTTGCGGATGAAGCGACGGTAATATCCCGCTAAACCAAGAAATGAGCGAATCTCCGTTGGAGAGGACGGGGTTTTCAATTTTTTAACGGCCTTGATTTTAGCGGGGTCGACGTGAATACCCTTTTCGTTGACGATGTGGCCCAAGAATTGAACTTGCTTTAGCCAAAATTCGCATTTGGAGAATTTAGCATAAAGTTGTTCTTTTCGCAACAAGTCAAGAATGGCGCACAAATGATCTTTGTGCTCGTCTTTGGATTTAGAATATATCAAGATGTCGTCGATGAAAATAATCACGAACTTGTCGAGGTATGGTTTACAAACGCGATTCATAAGATCCATGAAAATGGTGGGAGCATTAGTCAACCTAAAAGGCATTACTCAGAATTAAAAGTGCCCATAACGAGTACGAAAAGCCGTCTTGGGTATGCCATCCTCGTGGACACAATGTTGGTGATAACCCGAACAGAGATCAATCTTGGAGAAGCAAGCGCATCCTTGAAGTTGATCGAATAGATCATCGATGCGCGAAAGGGGATAACGGTTCTTGATAGTAAGCTTATTGAGCTCACAGTAATCAACACACATACGAAGAGTACCGTCCTTCTTCTTGACAAACAAAACAGGTGCGCCCCATGGAGACGAACTCGGGCGAATGAAACCCTTGTCCATGAGTTCTTGGATTTGGTTGGAGAGTTCTTGCATCTTAGAGTGTGCAAGACGGTAAGGTGATTTGGCTACGGGGTTTGCTCCGGGTCCAATATCAATACGGAACTCCACTTGACGCATGGGAGGGAGTCCGGAAACGTCTTCGGGAAAGACTTCGGGGAAGTCGCGAACAATCGGAATATAGGAAAGTTGCTTTTCTTCGCGGGCCTTTGTGGTGACATGGGCTAAGAAAGCGACATACTTCTTACGCAGATAACGTTGGGCTTCAAGGCACGACTTGAGGTTTAGCTTTGAGAATGGTCTTTCTCCGACGACGTTTAGAATTACGCCACCTTCGATAGGGATACGAATAATCTTCTCGAAACATAGAATTTCGGCAGGGTTAAGAGAGAGCCAATCCATACCAATGATGACGTCGAGGCTACCCATTTGCATCGGAATAAGATCAATCGAGAACTTTTGCCCTTTAAGGGTGAGTGTGCAATTATGGACAATGGAGTCAATAACGATCGAACTACCGTTAGCTATCTCTACCGTGAAGGGTTTAGACAAATTACTACAAGGCACATCAAGTATGTATTCAAAATCAAGGGAAATGAAACTCCTATCGGCTTCCGAATTAAATAATATCGATGCATGATGCTTGTTAACTAGAAACGTACCGTTCACCACACCGTTCGAGTTTCGGGCTTGGTGACCATTGATGGTGAAAGCTCGCCCTTGAGTTCCTTGAGGTTCTTGGGTTTGGGAAGTTGAAGCTTGAGGGGTTGGAGCTTGGTAGGCTTGCATGATCATAGTTGAGATTGAGGGTTTGGAGGAGCCATGAGTTGGGGCAATTGGGGTTGGTAAGTTTGTACCTGATAGGGTTAAGAGGTGTAGTAGGGTTGGTGGGGGGGGGAGGCAACATAGGCTTAATGGGCATGAGCGAATGGAAGACACGCGCTGCGGAGGTGGTTTGGATCACTGCAATTATAGCAAGCCCTAACGGGATTAATGATTGGAGCACGAGGGATGGCTCGGTTGGGTTGGTTTGATGGTGCGATCCATGGTGGAGCGGCTTGCACACGGGGTGCTTCTCGGCAGTATTGGGTGAGGTGACCGACTCGGTGGCAATTGGTGCACACTCGGCAAGTGGATTGCCACGGATGGTGAAGTTGGCAAGTGTTGCAATATGGCCGTGGGCTGGTGTATGGTTTCTTGGTTGGAGGGGCTTGTTAGGCTTGTGATTGGGCTATGAGATAATTTTGGGAATTGGGCTTTCGTTTGTTATTGCGGTAATGAGATGAGTTTTGGTTGTGGTTGTGGTTGTGTTTGGAGGATTCGGGCTTTGAGGATTCGGGCTTGGACTCTTTAACGGGCTCAGATGCGGGTTTATCATTGGGCTTCTTGGAACTTTTCTGCGTCAAGGTCCTGGCCTTAACGTGGTTTTCAGTGAGGGTACCGGCTAGGGTAATGGCCTCATGAAGTTCCTTTGGGTCACAACTAAGGACGAAATCTTGGATTTGCATCGGCAAACCCATGATGTACTTGTCAATGGCACGCTCCAAGGGAGTAACCATGTGCGGGATGAGGACGCTTAATTTGTGAAACCGATCGTTGTAGGCGGTATTATCACCTCCCTCTTGTTTCAAGTTCCAGAATTCTTCTTCCAACTTACGGAGTTCATATTTCGGGCAGAACTAGTCTAACATGAGCTTCTTGAGGTCATCCCATGGCAAGGCCATGGCAACCTTAGCCCCAAGGTCTTTCTTTTTTCTATTCCACCAAGGAAGGGCACTCAATTTGAAAACACGTGATGCATACATGGTCTTCTTTTCATCCGGACATGCACAGTGGAGGAACACGCTTTCCATGTGCTCGAACCATTGAAGAAGGGTTGTAGCACCCTCAGTCCCAAAGTAATCGGTTGGGTTAGCGTTGGTGAATTGCTTGATAGAGAAAACATTAGGGTTCGCGGGAATATTAGCGGCATTCACGGCTTGGAGTTGAGAGATGACTATTAGGAGGGCTTCCACGATTCCCTTCGTAATGCGAGACGACGTGCGACGACCAGAGTTTCCGACGCGGCGTTTACGGTTGATGAGACTAGAAGACATACTTCAAGGATAAAATGTGTAATATTTATGAGACCTGGGTAAATATTGTAAATGTATGGATTTGTATAAATTGATACTTTTGAATTCTATTTAACAATTTGAGGTTGAGTTTGTGGTTGAGGTTGAGAATGAAGTCATTTACGAGACGTGATTTTATTAGTGTTAACGTTATGAGGAATAAATAAATAAATGCATAAAAGAAATAAATAAATAAATAATAATTATAACATAACTTAAAATTGAAACATAGGGGTTTCAGTTGTTGGTTAAGATTTCATGAACCACCATGGTTCCTTCCAATGAAATGAAAATATCGAAAACCGAATAAAATTGTGAGGGGTATTTGTGTACTTCACCCAACTATTCAACTAAAACACAATATGAAAAACCGAGTTTAGCCACGTATCACCGTGAATTCGGTCATAAATTAAGGATGTGATCGTCACATGACCGCGATTGATACAATGAGGGTAGTATATTCGTGAACGTTTGGTGTGATACGCTTTGTCCTAAAAAGTTTCAGACTCACACCTCACCCTCCAGGAAGGAAACCAAGTCTCACGGCTGATTGAGATGTATGTGCATTGCACTTCCTTAAACTCGCAAGCCTTGGTGTCAAGGGATCGGTGTACAGGTGTGTCCCACTTATGGTTACTACGTATTCGTTACACGAATATCCTCAAGGAGAGGGGAGGTAAAAGGTGGGAATTTTTAAGGAATTTCCTGATTAAAAATCGTCCTAAAATTTTGAAAAATGATTTTGAGGCATAGCCTTGGAATAAGTGTGTGCTTTTGACTACAATTGAATATGATAAACAATTTAAATAAATTAATCTATGTACAAAAATTTAAACAAGAAGGGTGCACATATAGGAACACGTATAGGGACCCTAAGCATGTGTCACACCCCAACCTAAGGCGGAAATATTGGGGCGTGATCCGATTGCTCACAGCTCGAAGATACTATCATAAATATAAATGACAATATCTAATTAATTATTTTGTTCAAATAACACACACAATAATCAAATACAACTATATAATTCAAATAAATAGATACAACCATTTAAAGTCAAGTTTGTCTTCATTAAAATCCTAAGGTCTTTCTAAATGTCCAAACTTCAATCTTCAATCAACCTGCATATGTATAGAAAATGGAGTTTGATCAACAACACATGTTGAGTGAGATATCACCAATTTTGAAACAACAACAATAATATATATATATATATATATATATATATATATATATATATATATATATAAAATTGAGAAATGATAAAGGATAAATGCGCAAACCAATCTATGTGGTAATAATCAATCAAACCTTACAAACCAAAATCAAGTATATTCGTGTGCCAATGAATCGTTGCCAAGCGAATCTGGCATTGATTACAATGACTAAATTATCGGTTTACCTTTGCCAAGCGAATCGGGCTCCGGTTACTAAGACGGTCGTATGATCATACTAATGAGAACCCTCTACAAGGGGATATGATGGACCTCTCTGAAAGTTATCAAGTAAACGATTAAACATATAGCAATTAACAAATATCATTCAACTGATATTCACACAATAATTATGTTTGCGATTTTGAGTATATATATAGAATAGAAAATATGATTAAGTACGCATATGTCTCCAAAATGTTAGAAAACAGTTTATAAAAAGGGGAATGATCAAACTCACCTGATCGATTAACCCAAATGGAAACGAATACGACAAGAACGATAAACACACTCCTCGAGAATTACCGACAAGGATCCTAATTAAATAATGATATAAGTGAATTATAATTGTATAATACGTATAATGGATTTAGGATTTCAATATGATTTGAGTTATATTTATGTTTGGTATGTTATAGATTGAACGATTGATCTCTACGGATTTTTGTTATTATTTAATTATAAGAACCATTTTTTGTTATAAAATCGGGTTTACGTACAATTAGTTTTAAATAAATATGAGTTAAGACCTACTATAATAATAAACGTTTAGATATATAGTTATTATAAAATTTATATTTTAGAATCCTTAACGAATTTCGATGATAAAAATATAATCAATACCTTTAATACGTTTTAATATGTTTATTAAAAATAATACGTACATATATACATATATATATATATATAGATATATTTATATAAACACGACGGAGTTTATAAAGATGTTTTTACAACGAGATATCAATATTAGTGTCAGTTGTTAATATAAAAATAATGATTTATTATTAACCGGTTTTTAAATATAACAAAATAATGATTTGTTATTAATAATAATAAGATACATACATACACACACACACACACTTATATATATATATATATATATATATATATACACGAAACTTGTAACGAGATCATTTGACACAAAACTTTTAACCTTAGGATGTCGGTTTAATTAAAATATTGTTTATTTAATAATCAATATTAGTTATAATATATTATATGTCATTAAAAAAAATTAAAATAGTCAATAAAAATAAAAACAACTAAACAGCCAACCTGGGACTCGAACCCGTGACCATTGGCCGGAATTCGAACACACACACACGAGCCACTCGCGTTGGTGTGTCAGTTGTTAATGGAATGAGAACAAAGCAATATATACAGACACTAGTTAAAACCCGTTTTGATTATAAACCCTAACCATACAATTGATCAATCCATTCTATGTTTATTCAATTATTGTTAGGGTTAATATAAGGCTTATCAAAACGAACTGAACCATATATTTAATTTACCTAGACTGATGTTTAACCCGTTCCAATCGCGAAGAACAATGCCGGCGACCAAGGACAACGAAAAGGTATCACGGGGCTTTGTTAGGGCAATTAACCATAGGGCTTTGATTCGCAATGGCAAGAGGGTTGTGCAGACGAGATTAATTGCGTTAAGATCAAGTCTAGATTATATAACAGAGTTTAGGTTAAAGGCGGTTCATAATATTTTGATTATACACAAATATTGATATTGTTTCCTAATTATTGATGTTGTTTAGGCCGTTTATGGTAAAAGAGATCAAATCCCTGATTCAATTCCAAGTTTAGATCGTTAATTGAGGTTCAAGTAAACTAAACGAGTCAGATTTGGGTATACGGGTCATGGGTTACGGATTTGGGTAAATGGGTTATGAAAGTAAAATGGGAACTTGCAATTTAGTCCTTGAAGAACTGTGGTGGAAACCATTAAAGATTAAAGTTTAGTTTCGGGTGAAAAGTGTATATTTCCCAAAGTTATTTATATATTAAATAAATATAATAAATGTGACATTTGAGCCAAACACAAGGTACACCTCAGTACGTATTTATCGATTAAGCAAATAAACGCCTTTTGCGTAACAAACGAACGATTAACCGAACGGGTCGGGTTATGACCCAGATATCTCGGGGGGCCATCTATAAGTGATATACGATCTATACAAGCTAAAATATTAGAAATATGGTCTTAGTTTGATAGCAAACAAGTTAAACGAAAACATGCTCGTTTAACTACCCGCTATAGATTTAAACGCAAAAGATAGTTACAAACCAAGCATTGTATCATCCATTAAGCCGAAAAAGACTTACCGAACAATTATTTGAAATGTTTTAAGCGATCCGTGAAAATATTTTTGATTTTTACAAACATATAGTATGTGTTTATAATTTTACACAAAACTAGCCGAAAAACACTCGTTTTCGCGCTGTTTAACGCACCCGATAAGTTTTTCGCGCCAAAAACCGAAACCGAATTAAATTTGGACTGGGCTTTTCGTATTTGGGCTTGATAAACCAGATCATTGGGCCAAAACAGCCCAACATGGACCCATAAGGAATCCCGGCCGCCACCGCCACCCCACCCCCCTTTATTTTCTTTTCACATATAAACTAGTTTTGAGATCTTTTTACACATTCATTCACAAGTAAATTCTGGAAAATACCTTCTTTATAAGGAAACTCAAGAAACCCTAAGGTAAGGAGCTTAAATAAGTAGCTTTTGTACTTGTTTAACCTTGATTAATACCATAAAAACATGTCTTGGTTACTAAAAATCATTCCTAACCGTGTAAAAATCCTAAAAATGGTCCATAAACATGTTTTTGATCATACACATGGTAAGGAACCTGTTTTGATAGTTTTTTTTTGGCCATAAACATAGATTAAAGGGTTGAAACGGCGTTTTTACGGTTCAAAAGTTCGTTTTTGTGCACTAGCCGAAACCCTAAGTTAAGGGCTGTTATGTTGATGAAAAATTGCTTTTTTGTGATATAGGACTTGTACCTAGCTTGCTTAGAAGCACAAGAACCTGAAAACTTGATTAAAAAGTCGGAAACGAGCCAAACCCGCTAAGGTAATGTCGAAACACTCGCTTACGGGCTATTTAGGTTAAGGTTATGATGTGCATATTGTTAGGACTTGAAATTTTAGAGGGACATCAGGGACCATGTCAATGAGTCCCTGTCCAAATTTGATAATTATTTGACCGTCCGAGAATATTTGGCGAATTTATTACCGAATTGGGAAGTTTATTTGGGAAAAATAGCTAAAATACTTCAAAAATTATGAAATTTTTCTGGGAACTCAGATTTGATGTATTTTGATCACATATAAAATTTGGGATCATTTGGAAAAGTCTAAAGGTGTTTTGTGTATATGCATTCGTGTGAATTTTTATAGCCGAATTTGGGCCTAAAAGAACATCGCACGAGCTTTTTACATTCTAGAATTAATACAGGTTGATTTGGGACATGATTTAAGAATTCAAGAATTTTTGAAAATTGTTTGGGGTAAACGGACGATTTTCAGGCGAAATATAACTGATAAAATGAATTTTTATAAATTAATAAATCAGTAAATAATTCCAGAAATATTTTTATAAAAATCTACATATTTTAATTGATAAGTGGCTAAATTTTCATAATTTAATGGTTAACGGTTAATTAATTATGCTAATTTAAAGATTAAACAAATTCAGTTTTTATAAAAACCGGCAAGTTCGCGACTAACGAACCTGCGGGAATATCAAAACACCAAGAGTGATCAAAAATCATATTTTTGGACTAATTAAGTAAAAACGAACTTTTCTATGAAAAACCTGGACAATCCGGATGGATTGTGCGCGTTTCTTCTTAAATCAAACTGAATAAACGGAAACGGGCCCCGTGGCTAATCCGGGACCCCAGTATGTGATCCTTCTTTATAACTTAATCATTTTATTAACCAATACATTTACCCAAGCTTATTTTCCCATAACTGTTTCTGAACGCGTAAACGAACAACTTGGCCCAGCTGGGAAAACGGGAATCTGAGCCAAGTTCAGTTTTAAGTATTAGACATTGAACAACATCACAACCTAAGTCTATTGCCACTTTCTGGGCGTTCCAGCTACACCCAGATTAGTTATACAACCCAGTTTAGTATTAAGATTATAATAATATTAAAATATTAATATTATTATAATATTGATTATAGGAACTACTGATAGCGGACCGAACAAACCAGGAGCTGATACAGTGCTGATTATCTACTAAACCGTGAGTTTCATGACCCCACTCTTTAAACAGTTTTACGAACTTTTGGGGTGAAAAGCATGTTTGATTACATATACATATCTGAAACATGTATTGATGTGAATTATCTAAGTGCTAACACACGAAAGTCCCCACGATCACAGTGATTAACTTCGAGCCGGTGACTTGTGAATAGTACTATTGGTTTGACAAACCCAAACGGAATCGGCCTAGTTGCCGTGTCACATAGCGCCGTTTGCACATGACCATATTTATACAAACAGGCTATGTAGTGTTAGACATAGCTACCTGGGCATGTTGTGGGCGGAAAGGGGCCACAGTGGTTGATGGAGTGTGGGAAATTGATGCACGCAGCACATATAGTCAAGGCTTCACTGTAGCTTAGCATAATTACATCATTTACATACATACATACTTATTTCATGATTACAAGTGTTGACTTGTGAATACTCATTATGTTTTCTTGAAACTCGTGAAACTCACCAACTCTAGTAGTTGACCCGTTTTAAACTGCTTTTCAGGGTTACCGAAGTTGGAAAATCCGTGATTGTGTGCTACCTGTTACTAAACGTGATTAATGCGGTGCGAATAGAGGCAAGGCTACCAGTATTGCTAGAGTAGCTTATAAGTATATTTTGGTGTAACACCTAGTTTGTAATAAAAGATAGACTAATGTAATATAATGTAAATTAGTTGTAATGTTTCTTTATAAACAATGTGTTGATACCAGAGGTGTTTGTTACATTCCCGTTTTACGCTTCCGCATTGTGTTAGTCGGGGTGTGACAATAAATAATATAAATTGTATATAAATTCCTAGATAAACGTGATACTTTTTATTGTTAAAATTTCCCGAACTTAAAACGGGTCGGGTTATGTATTTAAATTCGTTCATTGGAAAACCCGAGTTGTTACAGCATGCTACTAGGCCATTACTTCTAACCACCTATCTTATAGCCTTCGGCTTTGATACCAATCTGTCACACCACAACCTACAGTGGAATATGCCGGGACGCGACATAATTGTATCATAGCTCAAAAGACATTAAGTAAATACACGTGCCAATATCTAAATTATTCATTTCATATTATCCAAGTACGCAAAAACACAAACATTGTTTCATTGAATAAACATTACAATTAAATAAAAAGAAATAAATAAGTCTTTAATTCATCATGCAACCTAAGGTCAACTATTCCTTAGCTTGTTTCTTCATCCCAAAAAGCTACCTGTACCATGCGTGAAAATAAATAGTTTGTCAACATAAAGTTGAGCAAGTAATCATGGTTTTTGAACACATATAATATTAAAAATGGCAATTCCTTGATATAATATGAAATACTACAACTAGCATAACAATAATATAAAAGTTATCTTTCACTTGAATCCCATGGATAACGAGCTACTCCGACGGCGTATGATCATACTAATGAGGATGAGGATGAGATACCAACCAGCAAAACATAAAATAAACACATAGTCACATTTACATGTATAACTAATTGAGAAATATCATATAACGCACATAGGGGAATTGTAGAGAAAAATGATTAACGCATAACGCCCCCAAAATATAAAACGGTAAAAGAGGGGATGTGCATTACTTACCTTTTCGAATAAGTTAACGAAGACAAAACAATGATTAGGAGTTACTATGGACTTTGAAAAGCTCCTCGAGATACGTCAACAAAAGAACCTATTTGTTAATAATAATATTAATAAACTACGAAAATCTAATAAAACATAATGATTTGAGATTTGATGGTGGTTTACATTTAACATATTAATAGTTTAATTGTTACCATAAATTTGGAGTCCTATAGGGTTTAGGTTATTTATTTGTTAATTATTTATTGACTAGTTTTAGTATTAACATTATATTTATTAATATTATTATTGTTGTTATTATTATTATTATTATTAGTGTTAATATTATTATTTGGTAATTAATATAAACGATATATTTTATCCATGCTCATATTTTCAAGTAAATAGATTTTAAATAAAAATAACCGACATTAAACATTATATATATGAATAAAACATTAATTATTAAAAAAATTCATATATATATAAATGAATATATAAAAAAACATAGGAGAATTTATTCGGATCTTTAAGCTAGATCGGTTTAGTACTATAAATAAACGCACAAATAAATAAATATGAATAAATAATTAAAATAATATTTGTTTCATAGTATTATATGAATATATACGTATGTTTGTATGTATATGTGTCTACATACTCATGACACAAACCATAGCCAAAATAACACTTTCGAGGTTCGGTTTCGTTAAAACAAAGTTTATTTAACCTTCAATTATTATCAAGACAAAAATAAAACAAAGAATTAAATTAAATAAAATAAATAAACAAAAACCGGGTCGAGGGGGGTTCGAACCCGCGCTTGGACCGGTTCACATGACTTACCTTTCACACACCAGCCACCGTGCTTGTGTGTTAGTTTGTGAGAAAGTTCCATCAAATAGTTTATAATCAGTTCGGTGATTCATCCCCAAACCAACCATAAACCCTAGTTCTTAAATCCGATTATTCGATTGTTGTTTGATTAAATTAAGTTGGGGTTATTGATTAGTAGACAGAAACGATTTACAAGCATGCATCAATTACCTGTTACAGAAGTGAATTTAGGGAGATCGGCCGCTTAGGGTTTTCGGCCAAACAAGGATCGAGACAGGTATTAACGGCTTAGTATGCTTGTAATTATGTTAAGGCTTTGTGTCGCGGGGTTGTGAGGAAGGTGTGTGCACGATTAATTGTGATTTCGTTGAGCATTTACAATGTAACAAGATTAAAGGCAGCCACGGTTTGTTTTAGGTTAATTAGCTGTCGATGTTGATTCAATTACCAAGATTAAACAGTCGGTGTGATGCGTTTTTTTTTGTTAATACACGATTTAGTGAGTATCAATTTCTTGATTATGTCTGAAAATTGAGGTCCAAGAAAGGGTTTGGGATGGTTGTCGGCGTGAAGAAGGAAGGAAAATGGGAAGCAAGATTTGAATTATATTTTTTTTTGCAAAAAGGTCCCTAAACATTGTTTAGGGTGTAAGATGGATTAAAGTCTAGTTTGGGGGTTGTCTTGTCCAATTGTGATAGTTAAAAATTAATCCAAATAAATGAATAATACTAAAGAATACTAAATCATGCAGAAATTTTATTGATTAATTACCCGAATACAAATCGGGTTAGGTAATGATTACAAGTAAAAGAAAAACGGAAAACCGAATTGTTACAGCTTCCAATTCCCAAGAACAAGCTAAGACCTCCATAATCTAGAACCTGTAGTTGCAGCCACCTTTCCACTTACTTGGAAAGACCTGTTGAAGCTCTTGTGAGCTCCAACCCGTACTCAATCTCAGCCAGCTCCCACTGACTCGCATTGCCGGCTACAGATACTTCCAATGAACGAACACTCTCTTTAATCAGCAAACTATTCCCATGACAGATTCCTGGTCGTCAAACCCCATGGTGTTTTGGAACTGTACTATAACACGCCCCATGCTCCACTGTTACCAAACTCTGTTTAAACCTCTGAACATAATCTGATGATTTCTCATTGGCTTTGGGCTTCACGTTTTCAAAATGAACCCTCTTAACTCTACCCGATTCATCGAGCCGGACTTTTTCAATTGTCTTTACCGAGTTGGTCATACCTTTAGATGGAACCGGTACCATGTATAACGATACTCGTTTCAAGCCCAAGCAATAACCAGTTCCCATCGATCACCTTCCATTTCCCACCTCCAAACTTAACGTCTTGTCCCTGCTTATCCAATTGCCTGACTGAAATCAACTTTGTCTTAAGTCTTGTAATCACCATGACATTCCGTAGGCTCCATGTAGTGCCCAAAGATGTTTTAAAATCAATGTATCCAATACTCCTCACTTCAAGGATTTCCCCATTACCTAGCCTTACCTTTTGAAAGTCCCCATCTTTTAGATTTTTCATTGCTTCATTACATTGGGTAGCATGGAATGAACTACCATAATCCATAACCCAAGATTCCACACTGCAAAATAGTGCCTCATACTCAGATATATCCCCAGAAGCATCCCAATAATGTTATTTTCAACCACCGCAATGTTCAATTCCTTCTTTTTATTTGGACATTACCTTTTAACATGTCCCACCTCGTTGCAGATCCAACACGTCACATTCTTCCTTGGTTTAGATAAAACCCTAACCTTGCTCCCATTGTTCCTGTAATTTCCTCTTCCCCTGCCAGAATGCAACAACTCAAAGGAAGATGAACCGCCTGATGTCCTCACCACAAACCAAGTCTCTAATCTCCTTAAATGTGAATCCACCAGTCCCACAAAACAATAGCAGTTGCTGTCCCAAGCCAACTATTTGGCAACGAAGATAGAAGTACGTAGTAGAGCCTAAGTCGCATCATTAACTTTGATTCCCATAGATGATAGTCTAGACAAAACCGAATAAAGCTTGTTAATGTGAAATGTTACCGAGCTCCCTTCATTTATTCTTGTGGTAAACAACTACTTCATCAAGAACACATTGTTAGCTGCCGAGGGTTTCTCATACATTTTTAACAAAGAATCCATCATACCACGTGTCGTGGTTTCCTTCATGATGTTGAAATCAACACTCTTCATCATAGCCAACATGATAAATCCCCTGGTTTTCTTGTCCTTTGTATTCCAAGTAGTTTCCTTTGCTTTATCCATTTTCTCTGGTTTATCCTCCAATACCATCCAAGTTTTTCTAACACAACAAATATTCTATTTGCAATTTCCATCAACCGAAATAAGAACCATCAAACTTCTCAATTTGAACCTTCCCATCTTCAGCCATCTCAAATAGCAAGCAAGCAACAAATCAAAAACATTGAACAGACACAGAAATGGCATGTGCCTGAACTTGACGATTGTTCTATAAAATACCGCCTAAGTAACCGATTTCTCCTACAAAATAATCTTTGCGGAAAAAGTTAAACCAAAACAGTGGCGGAGCCAGAAACTTTTTTCCATGGGTTTGGAATTTTTTGATGCTTAATTTTTTCCGGTGTCAAAGTTTTCGGGCCCGAATGGGTCGGGTCGGGTTGATCATTCGGTTAGATAAATAAAATGCAATATCACTATCATAACAAAAACATATCGTTAGCATTTAATAAAATACAAAGTCATTAAATAAAAAGATATTGCTTGTTATAATTGTTCCTTACGTGTTTTCATGTTTTGAAAAATATCTTCAATCGTGACTTTGAAAAGAACTCATTCTCAAAATAATAAATAGAATACAAGCAGCATTCATATAATCGTCACCAAAATAATTATGCAAATCCGACTTCACATGCTTCATTGAAGAAAAACATTTCTCAAACGATAGACCAACAGGTATTGGTTGTTGGCAATGGTTGAAACCTTGAGGCGAACGGCAATGGCGATGAAGCAATGGCCATCTAGTCGATAGAATGAAGATGATCGGTTGCTGAGTCGATGGCCGATGCTTTTATTTTTTTATTTATATATATTTTATTTAGGTATTATGTTTAAGAATGTTAATTGGATTGGGCTTGTTGATCCATTCTATGAGTATTTTAGGCTTTTTATTAATTTATATATGGGGTAATAGGGTATTATTGGCCCATATATAATGTTTGTTAATAATTTTTATAGTTTTTTTAAAAGCTTTTTATATATTATAAAAAGAATATTCGTTACTAAAAAAATATAACTAAAATTTTTATATCAATGGGTTCGAATATACTTTTTTAAAATGATACTGGGTTCGCTCGACGAAAAAGAATGTGTTCGCTCGTTAATTCAACACTATAGGTTATATATAAAACCGAAAAAGAAACAGGTTCGTTTGGTCGTGATCACTTCACAAAGCTAGAACAAATTACAAGAACCAAATATATATTACTTCTTTTCTATTTACTCACAAACTCCACGGAAATATTATTTCCTTTTTTCACAGACACCAACCGTAGCAGCACGACCATCTTTGGACGGAAAAACCTAACCTCCTTGTAAATCGTTTTCCGCAGACAAACCATGTGTTAGAAATGAGACAAAGCTCTGATACCACTTGTTAGGATTAAGTGGTGCAGCAGAACAACACACAATTACACAAATGAATAGCACACAAACAGGTAGAAAATAAAATCAATAGGAGCACGACAATTTGACGTGATTTGGTTAAACCGACCTACATCCACAAGCTGCAATTAAGTATTTTATTAAGCTCGTTATAAGATTACAATACAATAAACGGGTATAAATAGAACAAGATTAAGATTAATAAACTTAAGGACAAAAAAAACTAAACAAGCCTTCCATCAAGGCCGGCTCAACGTCCTCGAAGGCCTAAAACTAACTAACATTTTGAGGTCTTTTTCTTTTCTTTTCTTTATGCGTATAAGGCTAGAAAGTACACAAGAAATATAGAATTTTGATGATATCCAGTGATAATGGATATGAAGAAATCCTCTTTAGCTTGTGGCACATCAATGAGTTGCTAATTTTAAATGAACTCTACTTCAAATCTCATAATACATAGCTCATATTTAAATGAAGGCCCTATAAAAGTAGAGGCTTAAAGCCATGACCTCATTTATCTTACCCAACAGACGGCCCTGCCTTCCATCCATAATGTTTTAATGTTAACCCAAAATCCCAAAATACCTTCATAACCCAACTAGGCATGTATCCTGGAGCTACTTGTTTCCTACCTTATGCTAAGATTATTCACAAAAGCTCCTTCATAAATATGTGAGTGTGTTTTCAAATAACAATAATAATATACATTTTAGGATAAAGAATAATACAATAATAATAATGCAAGTAAGAGAATTTACAATAACTTCTTCAAATTATATGAGGATGCATTATATTTTTTAGAGTACGGTTTTAAGTGATTATGAGTAAATAACAGAAAAAATGTTACTGTTTATGAGTAAATTTGAAAAACACTGTTTATTTTTTATAATTTTTTAATATTTATTAAACGGTTTTTGAGTGAATAAGAGAGAAATATTAGTAATATATGCATAAAGAGTACTACTTAATTGAAATATATATAAGAGAAAAAAGTAGTCATTTTATATAATTTTATATAGTTGTAGAGATGAAGATATAGAATTTACCGGGAATGCTCTAGTCCTGGTGTTCAAAATTTCGAAATTATGTTTTGCCAAATACATATAAATTTTAAAAAATATATGGACGGCTATTCATTGTTGTTTTAAACGAATATTTATGTTTATAGATAACGACAAAGATACACAACATATTCATTTGTCTAATTATGAGGTTGATATTCCAACAATTACCTTAATTATTAATGTTTACGGATAGCGACAAAGATAGCGACAAAACTAGACAATAAACAATTGCCTTGGATGAGTGAGGGCGGATATCTACCTATAGGAGTAAAATAAAATGATGACTATAGGAGTAAAATTAGGAGTAAAATAAAATGATGAGAATGATGTGACAGTCTTATTATATAGTTTCTTGGCTAAGTTTTTTATTCAAATTACCAATATTTTTTTTATAGACGCTCTCGAAATTTTCCATATTATAAATTAAAATTTCTGTTTCGTGTTTGTTTATATATTATGAAATTGGATAATTTCTAATAAAACAAATAATGTTTATTGCAATTTAGATGAGAAACTATACAACTAAAAATGGAATTGAAATATTTAACTAATTTCAACTTTAATTTATAATCTTATATAATCTTTTATATATATATATATATATATATATAAGCGAAACCATTAAAATCTCTTTGATTGCTCTCCACATCCTCACAAACCACCAGATTTTTTATTTGTAAATGAAGAATTCTTATACATTTTATTCGAATTACAGTAATGGGTCTCAACAAACCTAGATAGCCTTTAAAACGGGTTATAAAATCTCATTAAATTAAAAATTAATTTCAATAAATATTTGATATGAAAATTCCTACAAAATATGGATATACTAAAATTTAATATCCGTTTTTTAAGATATTATTTATAACTAGGAAACAATTTAATAGTAAAAAAAATAAGCGGGTCATGGGTCTCACCAAACCCAGATACCTTTTAAACCGGGTTATAGCATCTCATTTATTTGTGAAACCCTTTTATCATCAAATCATGAGTATATTATTATCTTCTTTACAATAAATAAAATTAAAATTCAAAAAATATATAAGTGTTATAAACGAATAATGAAACAGCCCCCGTAATACGGGGGGATAAAAGCTAGTGTGTGCGTGTATGTATAATAGTGTTCTAGTGAAAACTCTTCTTATACATAGGGGTGAAAACTCTTCTTAAAGAGAAAACTAAAAAAGTCCTAAAAACTTCTAAAAAACTATTTTTAACTAAAATTTTTTTTTTTTGAAGTTTCTTTTTTTTTTTTAATTATTCTTATATGTTGTTATTGGTTCAAAAAAAAAAAAAAAACTTGTCGGTAACCTCGTCGGTATAGTGCGCAGGTGTAATAGTGTGCATTGCATATATGCAAAAGTGCTTGTATTGCAGAGAATACAACACTATTGCACATATTTGATACACACTATTGTACATATGCAATATAAGACTAATACACACATCGAATACACATTAGTACGTATGTGTAATACAACATTAACGCACATGTGCAACACATCGATTTTTATTTTATGATTATTTTTTTTCCATATAATACAACGCTACTACACATATACAATACACAAATATTGAATATATGCAATAGTACACGATTAAACTCAAAAATACATAGTAATACACATATGTAATACAACGGTATCGCACAGTAATACGTGTGTGCATTACAGCAGGTTTTTTTTATTTATTTATATATTTTTCAAGTGAAATATAAGAAAATATAAGAATAATGGCTAAAATAGAATTTTGAAAATATTTTTTATTTTTAATTAAAAATAATTTTTTAGGAGTTTTTAGGAGTTTTTTAGTTTTCTCTCTAAAGGTGAGTTTTCTCTTGATCCTCTCACTATATATATATATATGTGTATGTATGTATGTATGTATGTATAGGGGAGGGGTAATTTAAAAACCTTGTTAAGTTTTAAGAACTTCATTCTTAACCACACATTTAATTAAATAAAAATTATATTATGTGGTTGAAATTAAATGTGATTAAAAAATTAAAGTAAGAGTGAGAATAAAAATGCACCGTGATTACACTAATTTAAACGTCCATTACACCTATGTAATAAGTTGACTCGGTGCGTAAAAAATTCTGTAATTTTTTACTTACATGTAACCTACATATATAACGTATGTGTAAAAAAAATTCAAAAAAAAAAAATTGTTACGTTGAGTTTTTTCGAGTTCTTAAAACTCAAAGTGATTCTCAAAAGAAATCTCCCTCTATATATATATACCTTCAAAAACTTTCTGATTCTTTAAAGCCACGAGATTGCTTTATTTGTAAATAGAAATTTCTAATACATTTGACACGAATTCACGGTATGGGTCTTACCAAAACCCAGATAGTCATTAAACGGTAACATCTTATTAAATTAAAACTAATATCAACAAATATTTAATATAAAAATCCTATAAAATAAGGATACAATAAAAGTTAATATCCGATTAAAAAAAAGATATTATTTATAATTAAGAAACAATTTTAAAATAAAAAAATTAGCGGGTCATAGGTCTCACCCAACCCAGATAGCTTTTAACCTAGGTTATAAGATCTTATTTATTTGTTAATCCTTTTCATCATCAAATCCTAAGATAGCCTTTGGTATGAAGAAATGAAGGACGGAATGGAAAGATCCAGTGTGAGGGAATGAAAAAAACCGTGTTTGGTTGATCAAAGAAATGGAATGACCTATTACCTTGTCCATTTCATTACACCTAAAACACTTTAATTTCATTCTCTCCACCCCATGTTTTTTTTTAATTCCATTCTTTCTTTCACCCTACATCAACTCCACCACCCTCCCACCACCACCACCACCACCACAAAAAACAACCACTAACCACCACCGTCACTACCATCACCACCACCACCACCAACCACCACCATCACCGCCCACTGCCCCCGTTACTGCCACCACCACCCACTGCCACCAACCATCGCCATCAGTGCTAGCTGCCCACCACCGCTAACAACCATCGCCCTCCACCCCTCACCACCACTGCCTGCCGCCCACCACCGCCACTCACCACCACCACTATCAATCGTCGCCACCGCCAACCCACCCCGTCGCTAACGCCACCAACCACCACCACCGCCTATCACTTCCACTGTCACCCAACTACCCCCCCCCCCCCCAACGCCCCCCACCACCCATCAACAACCACCATTATCTCTCATCGCCCACCACCACCAGCCAGCGCCAACCAACATCACCGCCCATCTACTGCCTATACCACTACCACCACCTACTTCTCATCACCACCACCACACACTACCATTTTAATTTTTTTTCTTTCCTCCCAAACAAGACAAAGTAATGATCCAGTTCATCCTCATGTGGTAACCCAACATCTCATTGGACTGGTAATAAATCATTCTATTCCTTTGTCCATTCGATTACCACGTTCATTCAATTCCTTCGTCTATTCCATTACCTCATACTAAATAGACTCTAAGTATATTATTAACTTGCTTACAATAAATAAAATTAAAATCCAAAAATATATATGAATATTAGAAATGGTAATGAAAAACAACACTGTAATACGGGGATATATATATATATATATATATATATATATATATATATATATATATATATATAGGTAAGGATTCTAAGAGAACCATTGGCAAATTGAGAACTTTGAGAACCATTTTGGACCACTAAAAAATACCTTTCAAAAATATTAAAAAAATTATAAAACGAAAATTTTTAAAAATTAAAAAACCAAAATTCTTATATTTCATTCCGGTTTCTTAAAAAAAACCGAATTTTTTTTTTAATTCGTATAATACTTATACACATATGTATACTTTCATTTAATCTTTAGTTACGTAATGTACACATATGTACATTATTATTTATCTTAAATTATACATATGTGTATAGGAAAAAACATGTGTGTACATATTATACATATATGTATAATAAAAAAACATGTGTGTACATATTATTTATCTTAAATTTTTTTTTTCTTTTTAATTCGTATTATACCTATACACATATGTATACTTTCATTTAATCTCTAGTTACGTAATGTACACATATGTACATTATCATTTACCTTAAAATATACATATACGTGTAGGAAAAAAACATGTGTGTACATATATGTACATATTATACATATATGTATAATTTAGCTAACCCGAGAATTTTTTTTACGGTTATTTTTTTAAGAAAACGGGGTGATAAATTAGAACTTTGATTTTTTTTTACTTTTTTTATATTTGTGTTTTTTTTGTTTTATGATTTTTTTTATTTTTCGGTTTTTTTGTGGTCCAAAATGGTTCTCATAGTTCTCAATTCTTAAAAAGTTCTCACATGATCCTGATCATATATATATATATAATACATGAGACATAGGTAAATTAAGACACTTACTTTTTAAGTAATTTACAACTTGCAAAGCATAAGGTACACTTTCTATAGCATGCAAGATAGGGGCAAATTGTCCATTAGAAAATATACATAGAAATAGTTACAACATTCCCCCATCAACTTTACTCAGCTTTTGTAAATTTAAGAAATAGTTACGTCTTTGAACCTTCATCTTTACCTAGGTATTCCTTTTGATTTTAATTGTAAACCAAC